>NW_026937065.1:0-75235 GCF_032062105.1 Saccostrea cuccullata
TGCTCCCAGCCTCTTAACGTAATGAACACTGAAACAAGATGAAAGTTGTGTTATTTCTTCAAAGCTTATGTTCTCAATATCTACTTTTTCAAAGATGAGATTTCATATATTGATCAAATATTTTTCCACTTCTGGTATTGATTTGTTTGATTTTAATTTTATGCATATTCAACTTAATAGATTGTCAATCCCTTTTATCTCTTATTCATCACTTCTGATCATGAGCATTTTGCCAAAATATGGCCGAAATATTGCTGACTTGGAGTAAGACAACAACATCAATCTATAAAAAGATCTCCATAATTAATGACAAGTAATTTTTCAACGCATCCTTTACCATCCATTTTCTGTGACCCTGAGTTCCATCACCATCTTCATGACTTCTATTTCAGCGTACACATCCCCCGCAAACACATGGCCTCTGTCATCTATCATGTAGTTCAACAGCTTACCAGCGGAGGGGGACCTTCATAGAAAATAGACATAGAAATTCTACAAGCCATAACATACAGTTAATTCTCAATAAACCGCCACCTTCTGTAATTTAGAAATCATGGCGGTATAACAAATTTGGCGATGAATTGAATTTTGTATCTTTTAGAATTTAGACATAGAGTTATCGTTCTTAGAAATACCATTTAGCGTTTCTATTCTTATTTTTACATGTACAATTGTACATGTATATATAAACATATTTCTAAATTTGAAAATATATATAAACATATTTCTAAATTTGAAAATAATTTAAGTAATTTTTTTAATGTAAATTTCGCTAAAACAAAATATTTAGTTATGAAATAAAGACAAGTACATGTGTATGCATGTAAATCTGCGCGTCTGATATTGAATCAAAAAAATGCTGGGTTGATCGTCGTGATATATTGCCTATAGTATGTAAAATGAGTTCTTGAAAAAATTCATTGTTTTTGACATCATTGTTAATGAAACGTTCACAATTTCTGACTTATAATTATTTTTAAGCAAATCTTGCATTGGTTTTAAAAGATACAATAATCAAAATAATATCGTTATCGGCGTACTTTACAACGACCGCTTTCGTGGTGAAGCCTGACTAAATGATTTTATCAAACAGAAAACAAAATTATTTAAACAATTCATGTTTAAATTATTGTTTACTTAATTGCATGTACCATGTAACTTGGCATGCTTTACAAAAGGATAGCGTCATTACATTGGCCGCGCTTCACTGACCACATGCACCTGTGGCGGTATTATCGAGATAATTGACACTTAAAAATGGACGTTTGTTTTGAAAACAGGGTGGCAGATGGCGGTATGCGAATTTGGCGTTATAAAGAGAATTTTATATAGCAGGAAAAACGTTCTTGGGAAATCATGGCGGTATTGCGAAAATGGCGATGAATCGAATGGAGATAATTCGAGAATTGACTGTACATGCAGGTACGAAGGTTGATCAAAAAGTTCGCAAACTAATTGAATAACTTCCATACAAGAAACAATATTTGGTTTTAATGTTGATTATATTTCAAATTAATCCTCCCCGATTTTAAAGCACATCAACAACCGTTCTGCGCATGTGCGAATCACGTGATATTGGCGGTTACGTGACCCCCTCCGTAGCGTTCTGTCACAAAAGTTAAAAGATTTATCAGAGTTTTATATTTCTTTTCATGTGAGTTAATTTTTATGACAATAACAGTTCATTTGTCAGAAATTTTAAGACAAGAACGTGAAGTCATTTTCACATTGTGACGTCACAAACAAGGAGAGAAACTTTATTCAGCATATACTATTTATAGACCTTGTGTATGGCTATGTGTGTACCGAATTTTATTCTAATCTGAATTGTAGTTTTGTAGATATAGAGATAGTTTGCGAACTTTTTGATCACCCCTCGTATAAATAGACTGTCTATTTACTGTTAATAAAAGGAAATTTTCACTTCCATTTCATTTGTGTCATCTGTGAATTTTACAACAGTTATCTGTCTTTTAACACATCTGTGTCTGAACAATTCAAAATGGACCCAAAATATTTGTATGCAGCTAACAAAACCCTTGTATCCAGTTAGTTCTTGAAATAAAAAAAATTATGAATATAAAATTCATAATTTAAGGTTGTGTGATGTTGCATTCACTTTTCTAAGGCACAACATCTTTGGGAGGTTTAGATTTTGTCTCAGAGTTCTCCCCCTTGACACAGTTTCCTACATTAACTGAGTTTGATGGGGTCATTCTCTTTGTGTAAGACACAGGTCTTGCTTCCTATAGTAATCCTGTAACTATTTTATACAATACCTGAGTTTGGTGGGGTCGTTCCCTTTGTGTAGGACACAGGTCTTGCTTCCTATAGTAATCCTGTAACTGTTTTATACAATACCTGAGTTTGGTGGGGTCGTTCTCTTTGTGTAAGACACATGTCTTGTTTCCTATAGTAATCCTGTAACTGTTTTATACAATACCTGAGTTTGGTGGGGTCTTGTTTCCTATAGTAATCCTGTAGCTGTTTTATACAATACCTGAGTTTGGTAGGGTCGTTCTCTCTGTGTAGTACATAGGTTTTGTTTCCTATAGTAATCCTGTAACTGTTTTATACAATACCTGAGTTTGGTGGGGTCGTTCTCTTTGTGTAAGACACAGGTCTTGTTTCCTATAGTAATCCTGTAGCTGCTAACTTGGTCCTTCATGTAAGTAGTGAAGCTGGCTCCATCAAACGAGATCAACAAACCCCCATCACTTAATCTGTAAACAAAAGTAATTAAAATCAATTTTTATTAGCGTAGGAGAAATTTTCGTGAAAGCCTCATCAAGTCTCTGTGTATATTAACCATGGATCAAAAAAATTCTTGATCGCAAAAAATAACTGTCCCAAACTAGTTTATCCCCAGTATATTGCGAAATAAAGTTGTCACAAGTAAAAGCTGGTTTACAGTATTAATTTGACAATTTATATATACAGTTTCTGTAACTTTATTTTTTTAATTTCCCTAAATACAGGTACATTATCCTTGATACATGTACGAGGGCTGTTCAATAAATAATGTCCTGAACTATATAACATACATTACAGATATCATATGGCATTAAACTTGACTTTCCCTCATTATTGAATCTTTCATGAATTTATATCAGTTTATGTGACCACTTTTCATCACATAGTTTCATCGTGAGAAGCTTGGAAACAAGGGCTTTTCGAGACACTGCATTATAAATGAATGGTAAAGAATCAGTAAACTAGAGTGAAAATAAAAGCTTCATTATAGCTGCCGTAAATCTTGTTAAAAATCCCAAACAAATTTTCACTGAAATATATGACATTTACAGCAACCAATGCCTGTTTTATAGACAAAAGAGCAGGTGGATTTCAATGATAAAAAATTATATAATGGGCATCAAAAATGGGTACCCTCCTTGCCAACAAAAATTTTAACAACTTTTGTACTGGTTGCAAAATTTCAAAAAATAATATTTGATGAATTATGATTGACTTTAAGACACATAGCAAATTTGAAAGACATCATATCGGGAGTAGTTTACACTGTTTGTAAGAAACGTTTGACATTAAAAAAGCTTGGTACTCAAAGGTCACCCTATAATTTGTAAAATGAGTGAAAACGACAGCGTATACGAAATTCTCAACAATTATTCTAAAATATTAGTAATTTAAGTTATCCAAGTTTGTTTTATTTTCAAACAGATATTGGAACATGAATCTATTGATTAAAACTCTCAAAACAAAATTTACCACAAGATGTACTTGATAAAAACGGCGAATGTCTGACAAGAGCACAGGTATTCAAGAGCACAAAGACAGGTTTATATGTAATTTTCTTAAAAATTAGTGGTATTGTTGTTCAAATTCGTATTCGGAGAGACAGTTTAATTTCTGGAGGAGTCTAGAAAGCAATTTTTTTGCAAAAAAATCATAATGTTTATTAGAGGAAGAACCCAGAATCAGGAATCCACTACATTGAATTTCTTCAAGACAACGTCCAAACTCGCACACCCTGAAGAGTAAAGGGGTTTTCAGGATAAACAGAAAGTTAATGTTTTTTCACATTAAGAATATTCGCAAGATCTTTGACTTTTTGACTTCTTTCTATTCCCAAACTCGAAAATAACACCTTTCAGAGGGAAGAAACAAGTCCGGGAAATCACTGGATCTGCCATTTTCCAGTATACTAAGGGTCATACCCAAAAATGAGTTCTAAAAACAATCAGAAATTGGATAAAAAATGTTACGAACATGTATTTTACTTAAAAGAGATTAATTAGTAAAATCATGAAGACTAAATCATTGAAAACCGTCTTTTGCTTCTTTCGGAGAACCGAGGACATTATTTATTGAACAGCCCTCGTATCATTCATGGTTGAAATTTCACACATTTGTCATTTAAATAACCAAACTGCTCTCTTGAAATCACCTGTGTGCCTCCACTTTCAGCATGGAGTCATTCATACAAATAAAGTAATTGTTTGGGCCCGTCTTCACCACCTACCAAAAAAAACATGACAAAAACTGTATTCATAGGTATTTAATAAAAAATAGTAAACAGCATTATTTTACACACTATTTGAACAGTGTTTTCCTCTTGTACAGTATTAATACATGTACAACAACCTTACATTCATGAAATCCAAATCGGTAAAAATGTTCAAACAAGCCCCGTCCTTGACCTTACCTTGACGTTATACTTGATCCCCTCGCTGATGAACTCCACGTCCACGTGGTTTTTGAGTGACGTGGCCGGCAGGATCTGTCCGCGCTCCAGTGAGGTCTGGAACATCTGGAAGCACTCCTGGATCTGGTGGTCCCCTATGTGGAGTGCACCGGATATCACCCCCAGCATCACGTCCGGCTTCTCTGCCTGGACGTTCTCGGATATCAGCTTGTCCAACCAGCCTGTCGTTATCTTGTTGTTTTGGTACTCCTCCGTTTCGAAGAGTTTGATGAGGTATTCTACCGTGGTTCGGAAATCTCCGCGGATTGACAGCTCCTTCAGTGCCACCACTAGATTCCTGTAATTCATTTAAAATAATGTATTTAAAGAATGCTTCCTTCCATAAATTTTTTGTTCATTAAACTATTCACTATTCATTATAACTCATCTTAATTTTTTCCATATTAATTCTTTACTTATATCATAGCCGTGTGATATTTCAATGAGGGGAACTTGAAATGGTTGGTGAAAATGAATTAATGTATTCATATAATAAATTAATTCTATATAATACATTTTCCATTGAACAGAAATTAACAATTACTAAGAAATTTTCAATTTCTTTTGATACAAAATATCCTGATATCAGGTAATACCATAAATCCCCCCCTAACCCCCCCCCCTCCCACTCACTCTCTGGCGTCCTCCCGGTTCTCTCCCCAGGAGAAGCAGTGTCCAAACTGGGAGTCAGCATACTCATGTAATCCCCCAGTGGCAGATACACTGAAGTATCCCCACATATTCTTACTGCTGCGGAAATTCAACTCCTGGACGGTCCCAGAACTAGGCTTAAATCCCTACCAAAGAAGAATTTTAATGTGGTATATGATTATAGTACTGTATATAATGAGATTTATTAAGTCATGATAAGGGATTCTACAAGGTTGAAAAGGAATATTTATCCTGGCCATCAAACCAAAATGTATGGTAGCATAAAGAAGGGAAACATTAAGTTTACTCCACAAAGGGAAACAACTCAATTTTCTGATGAATGGATTGAGTTTTCCTTCTCATTTTGCTGCAACAAATTTTGATGTCTTTTTAAAGAATCTTACTTCGTCAGGGTTTTCGCTGGTGATCCTGGCTGCTATGACATGGCCCCGGGGTCGAGGGTGTATGGAGGGGTTAGAGAAGTCAATAGGACTGTCCCCCCAGGTATCCACTTCATATAGCTGTCTGATGTCCTTCAACCGGTACAAGGGCAGACCCATAGCAATCTGTAATACACAAAATATACAACATAAATAATGTATTATGCAACACTATTTATGCATCAATTGCAAATAATATTTTCTTTTTCATCAATAAGTGTCTGGATAAAAATTGTCAAAGTTCCACTTCTAAAATTTTTTAAATCTATTTTGTTCACTGTTTTTGTTTTATGCACCTCAGTTGGATAGTAAAATATCAAATTGATAGGCAGTTGGAAATTTGACTATCCAACTGATGGCCAGTTAAATATCCAACTAGTGCTGGTTGAATCGGTAAAATATACATAGACTTGTCTTATAACAATGGGTGACGTCATTGAAGTTTTTTAATGGGGTGTAAAGAATTTTGGCGAGCGCTGGCAAACGTCTGCTCTGTTGAACACCTCAGTATGGGTATTTAAATCTACATTTATCTGTAATTTATCCAGGAAGTAAGTTACAGATCTCGTTCAAGTCTCGACTGATATCTCATTTGACATTCTAACGTCTAGCTGTCAACAATGTCGTTTGTCGGTCATTCATAAAAGCTGTAAGTACATGTACAATAAATTATGGTCTTTTAATTAAATTTAAAACAACTTTTATATGAATGATGGAATAAAAACCAAAACAAAATTTATTGGTGTACTAGAATAGCAAATTGAATGAATTATGATATCACTGTTGACATGTTTACAAATAATAACTGTTTTCCCCTAATTCTGAAAAAATTAAGGAAGAAGCGGTTTATAAAAAAGCGTAAACTGTTCCAACCCAGTTTATACCGTATAAAATGGGTAGCTATTAAATTCATTCCTTATAATTTAATTTCCATTCATTTAATGTAAGAAAAAACAATTATTGTACAAACAAAATGACTTCAATTTGTACAAAATTTAAATGTAACGTCAGGCGGATTAATACGTTTCTGACGCAAGTCATTGTGATGTAGGCAACCCATTTTATACAATATAAAATAATTTTTTATCCAATCAAATACAGCGTTACAACCAGAATTAAATTATATAGATATAGATTAGAACATCATTATGTATAAAACATATATTCCTATTTTTTCAGATGGCGTTATCTAAAATTGGCATTCCCCGCACGGCCCAGCACTTCTTAGAGTGTGGCATTGAAGAATGTGAAAGAAATTGCGAGTTCTACTGCAACCCTTGTCATCAAAGACTGTGTAAACAATGCAGAGATGAACATCTGAAAAGTCCTGAATACAAGAACCATGAGGTGGTCCTTTACCAGCAACGTAAACGACAACTTCCTGTGGAGAAATGCAAGATCCACCCCACTAAAGATGTGGACATGCTCTGTGAAGAATGCCAGGTTCCATTATGTTCTAAATGTGTTACAATGGGAGACCATGAAAGGCATAAATTTGTTGATCTTGAGATAGTATACGCTGAAAAATTTGCACTCTTCCAACAGGAAATCTCCAAAATTCACGAGTACTTTCTCCCTACATCACAAGATTTACAGAAGGAGATTAAAAAAGATTCCTCAGAAATTAAACACATCATGGACAACATTAGAACATCCATGAAGACTGAAGGTGAGTCCCTGAAAAGTCTGGTGGACACAGTCATATCTGAGAACATGAAGCAGTTAGACCAGATAGAGCAATCACTGTTAGAAGATCTAAACACCCAAGACAAGACATTCGATGGTTACATCACTTATCTTAATAACCTTTCCAAAGAGCTCCACAGATGCCTGTCCTCTACAGAAACCCAGAAATTAATGTCTGAGGAGAAACCAAAGATCCAATCCATACCAGAGACAACACAACCAGTCACACCAGGATTTACTGCTGGTCAATATAGCAAAAGTGATGTCACCATATTACTTGGCAAAATACATGTCCCAAACACTAAAGCTGAGAAGAGAGAAATAAGGCCCATTGAAAGTGTCAACAATACAGCAATGAAACCTACACATAAACAGATGAAAGAAAACAGAAAGAAATCTGACAAGAAAAAAACAATGTCTCTATCTGCCTCTATCACCAAGGTCATGGAGTTCAAGGTACCAGGTGTTGATGATGAAGTATATCATGTATCACTAGATCAATTAGACAGACTCTGGATCAGTGATGACTATGGTAATCTTGTCCAAACAGATCTACAGGGGAATGTGATACAGAAGATAAAAACCAGTGATGAACGTGGTTACCACGCAGTCACACAGGACAGGGATCTGATCTTTACAGACCAAGACAAGAAAGTAATCAATAGGATAACACAGGATAATAAAATCACTGAATTCATTAAAACTGGAGACTGGAGGCCACTCAGCATACACTCCTCCCACATCAACGGGGACTTACTGGTGGGGATGGTGACATTAAGAGAGGCTAAAGTCATCAGGTACAACAAGACAGGAAAAGAACTACAGAACATACAGAGGGATAACAAAGGAGAGAGACTGTATAGCGAACCACGGTACATCACAGAAAACATCAATGGAGATATCTGTACATCAGACTGGAATAAAGGAGTAGTGGTGGTGAATAAATCAGGACAACACAGGTTCTCCTACACAGGTCAGGGGTCAGAGTTCTATCCCTATGGAATCTGTACTGATGTCCTTGGTCACATCCTGGTGTGTGTTGGTCTCAGTAACACTGTTCACCTCCTTGACCAGGACGGTCAGTTCTTGTCTATATTACTCACACGAAAACAAGGAGTAAAGTATCCCATTAGTGTGTGTGTGGATGATGAGAACAATCTCTATCTGGGACAATATGACACCAACACACTGACAGTGTACAAGTATCTACAGTGAAAATAACATTGCAGTTAAGTACAATTGTTTTCTTTTATACAACCATTCTGTGTTTACCTGTCATTACACAGTCATGACTTTTCATTGTTAAACAAGTAGACATTTTAAACCGTGTGTATCAGTGATATACTGGAAATGAATTGTTTTGAGTTACACAATAACTCATAAGTTTAAAACTTAAGACATTATAGTTTGAAAATAATCTAGTTGCTATACATGTTAAAGGTGAATTATTTAACAAATATATACATTTGTGGTATCTCTCCATTATACAAACATACAGAGAGAAAATATCTTCAATTCTGTATGAAGTTTGTCAGAGGTTAGAGGTCAATACGTGACCAAATCACACGGCGCAATAATATCTACCGGTACATAAATTATAAAATGACCTGCTCTACTTGCTTTTCATGTATAAGATTGAACAAAATAAGCAAGTAAAATGATAATTATTTAATTTACAATGTAAACAAGTATTTCATACAGTTTGTTGGCTATCGATTCAACCTCTGTACATAGAGAAAACTAGCGTTTACATTTTTTTTTTCACTTTTGTCAGCTGCAGAGTCTCTAGGGCCTAACGTTCATCCTTATTTTTGGTGTAGACCTTTCGTTAAATTTTCATGATAATCTAGGCTATTATTTTATCTTTAAATTCTACTCACGATAAATGTGTACATCTGTAGGAAAATACCATTGCAACAATCATGCCACGAACAGCTGCCAAACACCTCGGCGTTTTCGTAGTTCAATGTAAAGCTGTCGCCAGTGTCTCCGTGTTTATCAGTGTTTTACGATAAGTATGCCTTTAGTTACTGTAATCGTAGAATGATTTTGATCAAATTGCAAATTAACTGGCTCGGACAAGTGTCTCAATCCATCGGATCCATCCATCCCTTTCTGGCGACCGAAATTCCTCCAACTTTTTATCATCAAACTTCGGACGTGTTTCTTGTGTCTTTTCAGCATCGATTATCAATTTTCACGAATAAAAATATTCCCAGACAACAATCTGTTCACTATTACTGATCACAAGTAGCCTTCCACAAAATATTCCCTTCGAAATAGATTCCTTAGCCTAACGAATTCGAAGCGTAACCGCCATGCAACATGATGCAAGCCGATTTACACCTTGCGTCATTTTTTCAAAATCTACGACGGACGGTTAGTGCAATAAATAAATTCGAAAATATTCAATTGTCTGGTTCAAATGTATATATAAGTAATGAATAACAAGTTTATAAACTTCAATGGGAATTGAAGTGGTCGGTACGTGATCAAATCTTCTGAGAAGGCCTTTTTCATTCACAGTATTTGATAACATGACCGACCCACTTCAATTCCCATTGAAGTTTATAAACTTGTTATTTATTTCTTAAATAAAGAATTTGCTATAATTCGTAATTGAAATATTTTCAGTCAATTTTTATTCTGAATAATTTAACAGTTGATAAATATATATAATTTAAGTCAACTGGGTTTTGTCATGTTTGTTGGGTTAAATGTTGATGTTATAATTTGGGAGCAATATTTAAGAAATAAATAACAAGTTTATAAACTTCAATGGGAATTGAAGTGGGTCGGTCACGTGATCAAATCCTGTGAAGGCCAAAGGCCTTCTCAGAAGATTTGATCATGTACCGACCCACTTCAATTCCAATTGAAGTTTATAAACTTGTTATTTATTACTTATATATACATTTGAGACAGACAATTGAATATTTTCGAATTTAAATTATTGCACTAACCGTCCGTCGTAGATTTTGAAAAATGACGCAAGGTGTAAATCGGCTTGCATGGCGGTTACGCTTCGAATTCATCAGGCTAAGGAATCTATTTCGAAGGGAATATTTTGTGAAAGGCTACTTGTGATCAGTAACAGTGAACAGATTGTTGTCTGGGAATATTTTTATTCGTGAAAAATGATAATCGATGCTGAAAAGACACAAGGAACACGTACGAAGTTTGATGATAAAAAGTTCGAGGAATTTCGGTCGCCAGAAAGGGATGGATGGATCCGATGGATTGAGACACTTGTCCGAGTCAGTTAATTTGCAATTTGATCAAAAACACTCTTAGACTACGATTTTAGTCACTAAAGGCATACTTATCGTAAAACACTGATAAACACGGAGACACTGGCGACAGCTTTACATTGAACTACGAAAACGCCGAGGTGTTTGGCAGCTGTTCATGGAATGATTGCAATGATTTTTCCAACAGATTTACACATTTATCGTGAGTAGAATTTAAAGATAAAATAATAGTTTATCATGAAAATTTAACCAAAGGTCTACCCAAAAAATAAGGATGAACATTAGAGACTGTGCAGCTGACAAAAGTGAAGAAAAAATGTAAACAAACGATAGTTTTCTCTGTGTACACAGGTTGAATCGATAGCCCCAAAAACTGTATGAAATACTTGTTTACAATGTAAATAAAATAATTATCATTTTACTTGCTTATTTTGTTCATTTTTGTACATGAAAAGCAAATAGAGCAGGTTATTTTATAATTTATGTACCGGTAGGTATTATTGCGCCGTGTGATTAGGTCACGTATTGACCTCTCACCTCTGACAAACTTCATACAGAATTGAAGATATTTTCTCTCTGTATGTTTATATAATGGAGGGATACCGCAAATGTATATATTTATTATTATTATATGATTGAATAATTTCCATCTCTCTGATTGGCCGAGATCCAACTATGTTAGAAAAATACTACGTTGTATTGACCTGCACGTGACGTTCAAGGTCAATACAAGGATTTATTTCCTCTACATTGATCTAAAAATAGATCGGGATATTCCAAATTGATACAAACTTTTTTTTTCATGTGAAGAAAACATAAGCGAATATATATTTTCGGATAAGGGTGGTAAGAGGGGATGCAGGGACACTCCTCCAACACTTTCACTGAACAACAATTTTTACTTTTTGGCAGTTTTCCCTGATAATATCCCTTCCTTTAAAAATCTGTCCTAGAAAAAAGACTGACATATTTTTTTTTTTCATGGCAACTAAAATTGATAAAAAAAAAAAAAAGACATATTTTTTTCTTCATGGAAACTAAAATTGATAAAAAAAACTTTAAAAAAGAATAAATACGACATGTAAGGTTGATTTACATTTTAATTCCCCCTCTCTCTTAATTGTATTTGGATAGGACTTAATTTAATGCAAACAAGAAATGGGTTTTATCATTTTATTAGTGAATCATATAATAAAACAATTATTGCTGTGTTTTTCGGTCAATACAATGATTTAGCCATCTTCGAAGTACAATATTCACCTCGCCCTCCAGGCTCGGTGAATATTGAACTCCTCAGATGGCTAAATCATTGTATTGACCGAAAAACACAGCAATAACTGTATATATATATATATATATATATATATATATATATATATATATATATATATATATATATATATATATATATATATATATATATATATATATATATATATATATATATATATATATATTTATCCCGCTTCAGACAAATTTGTCGATTACTGATTGGATAAAAGCTAATCACATGACGCCCTGAAATTTTCCGTATTACATCTCCGTTTCCATATTACGTCTCCGTCTAGGCGTAATATGAAAATCGGACACGCGATTCCGTTCGAAGCGTTGTTATTGTAAATAAAAATGGCAGCTAAGAAACGGTCAACGTAGGTAGTCTAGTTAATTTTCTTGTTACCGTAACGATATTTTATGTTGTTATTGGATTAAAACTTAATATTTTCATAATATGCACAAATATTTTTTTTAAATTGAAAAAGATCTTCAGCGGGATAAATTCGTTACACAGTCAGTTAGTGACCTAATACGGATTCATACAGGGTGTAGAATGGAAATTCGTATAGGGACTCGGCTTCGCCTCGCCCAATATGGATTTCCATTTCACACCCTGTAAATCGTTTCTTAGCCGCCATTTTTATTTACAATAACAACGCTTCTAACGGAATCGCGTGCCCAATTTTCATATTACGCCTCGACGGAGACGTAATATGGGAAACGGAGACCTAATACGGAAAATTTCAGGGCGTCACGTGATTAGCTTTTATCCAATCAGTAATCTACAAATTTGTCTGAAGCGGGATAAAATCTAATTCATACATTACATGTAAACATAGACCCACATCCATGTTGTTAAGATTTATGTTGGAGATGGGGGTGGGGGATATTGGATATGAATAATGAGCATTAAATTTTGAAAATAAGGTTAAATATGAACTACAATATTCCTTTCATTCTGCTGTAATCGGTATTGGATATCAAAGTTGACATATCTGGTGTTGTGACCTAGCTCAGTCTCATTTCCACTTGAACTGAATTAAACTTGAATCTTTGCGAGATTATGCTTGTTTTTAATAATATTGACTTTTGAAGCTCCTTTGGATTTTTTCAGGATCAGAATAAAAGATTTTGTGGTTGTCTATTTGTATTTTAGACTGTGAATAGACTGCTTAATAAAGACTTGCTAGAGAGGCAGTGGATGACAAGAGGCTAAAATCTACTCACTTGAGGATCAAAAGTTCAAGATCATTGTTAGCTGTATATTACTACTCATGATCTCAAAAAAATATCCAGCGTGCTTAAAGGTCATACATGTAGAAAATGATTCCAAACACTATAATTTCACTTTTTAAACCCAAATCTACAACTGAAAAAATGTTAAATTACAAGTAGTTCTATTTTCTGGCCTTTGTTCTACTGTAAAATAAAGATAAAAAGTATTCTACTTCAGGCGTGTGCGATTACCATTGCCCGACACCCGGGGCTATCAAGTTTAGAGGTCTGGCTATCGTTAATCTATACTGCGTTAGCCTGTCGGGCTAGTAAATCTAAAACAAATGTAATCATATATATACATGTATAACATTTTTGAAGAAGTTTTTCCATTATATCACAAATATAATATTTTTATCCATAAGCCCTGAAAAACTGCTTAGTCACGCCGGATATAGTTATATTTTACCGGAAACAGTTATATTGCCCTCCCGAACACAGTTAAATGTTCCCTCGAATGCGATCATTCTGCATATTAAGTACGTCGGGTTCGAAATTCACAGAGGTAGTTGCTGAGCAAACGTAAACAGTTCTGCGAAAAATAAAAGTCGAGACAACGGCAGCGATTTGTTTATTTGAAATCAGAGGAATTAGAGATAATTTAATTGAGGAGAAAAATTCTTTAAATAAAACAAAGGTTATCAACACAAGCGTCAGCATATTGGCAACATTCTGCCATGAAACCATAGGCACTTGGGGTATGGACCCCCCCCCTTTCCATTTTTTTTCTTTTTAAATCTGGGTTCGAGTCACCTTTTTCCTATTTTTCTATTCTAATATGCACTATATGTTATCAAAAATGTAACTCTTTTGTTTCTACAAGCTGTTTTTAAATATGTCGTTTTCGACTGATACATATAATGAGAGAAGACTTGCAAGTCTTTTCTCGTCATCCGCCTCACCTCGCTTAAACTTTGCTCGATTATTTATCTAAACCTGAATATAACATGGGATATGCATATAAAATAAATTTGTTATACATTTCTCTTCCTTTTCATATTTCCATTTAATTTTTATGTGCCCCCGATTTGTAAATATTTCGATGAAATCAATCAAAAAGCGAAAAACATTATTTGTTTTATTTATTTCAACTTTAATTTTTTTTTTTTTTTTTACCTATACATGAATTGTTTTTGGTAGTTAATGGGCTAGTGAGTGGCAACCTTGGGCTAGTATCTTTGTAACTGCCACTAGCCCGACGGGAATGCGGGTGGTTTCGCTCCAAATACGTGTTCGCGCCGAGTGGTTTCGCTCCTATCACTTGTTCGCGCCGAGTGGATTCGCCCCACTTGGATTCGCGCCACTGTATTACTGAAGGTACTGCTTATCGGATAGTCGTTTGATTATCGTTTGATCACTAATGATGAGCAGATTAACTAACAAGAGGCCCTCGGGCCTTATAGGTCACCTGAGTATCATGTAACAACTTTCCAGCGATTATATTTGGTTTGTGTTTTAATCCAAAAGCCACGAAATTCACAAATTTTGAAAGAGGCACCATTGCTTATCAAAGGGCAGATTTCAAAGCATTAATTTATTTTTAGTCAAAGTACCCCCCTGGTACCCCTGACCCAGCAGCCCTGAAATTATCTATTTTGAAAGAGGCCCCTTTCTTCATTATAAGGCCAGCATTTTTTTATGTTTATGTTTAGTTATGAACATGAGAATAAAAAAGTCCCGAAGGAGAAGGAAATAAATTTTTTTTTTGATAAATCAATTATTAACATTGGTACATTCTTTTTTATGCTATCCTAATAGGCTCCTTACCACTGGACACATAATGCTTACAAATAGGAACATTTAATTGCTTATTTCATCATCTGCCAGTTTGGGCCAGTTAAATAAATTTTGTGATGTTGATCAAAATATATTTCAATAAATCTTCATTTTCTTAATATGTGTTACATGTATGTGAATGTGTAGACATTGTTCTAAAATTTATTTGATGCCTAAAATTATAATTCCTATCATAAAACAGACGGAGTATTGGGGAGTAGGGTCAACATTTTTTCAATTAAGTGTAAAATAATTTTTCTGGCTTATACAAATGATACTACATGCCTGTATATATTTGTATATTCTTGCCTTTTAATAGTTGAATTTTTTTTTATTTCTTCAGGTTATTGTTTATTTTTTCCTCAAATTTGAATTCACTTCTCCCATAGTTTTATTCATTACATCTGATGCATAAGCAACCTTTTTCTGAGGAATGATGCTTAGACTTTAAGCTGTAACAGAGACCTAAACAATGTCCCTGGCAATATGCAATAGCTACCACGGGCAGTTAAAAACCTGGGGGAGGAAAATAATTTACAGTTACTTTTCAGTTGAAACGAATACATAATTATCTCACCAGCATGTCATTGTGCAACAAAGTCGTCAGCATTTTATTTGTCTTTTGAACGGGTGAAACGTTTTGAATGGCACTCTTATCGACGAATTTACACTAAACCAAGCTATTTTGTCAGACCCGCCGTTTCATCCTAAAACCGGAAGTGCGAGTTCGTAAATTTGAAATCTCGATCCCGGCTCAAATTTGACATCGGAAAGAAAAAAATCAGTGTTTCTCAATTTTATTTTTTTCCTGAAAATTCAAAACCTTGAGCGGAGGGTTTGAAAAACTAAAAATAAAATAAATCCTGGCCTTAAATATGTAATTAGATCATTAGCATATTAACCAGGGGCAAAGGATAAGATGTTCAAAGAATTCATGCATTTCCCTATATAATCATTAGAGCCCCACCCTAAAACAAGAACCCCTGACCCTGGGGCCATAAAATTCACAATTTTGGTAGAGGCACTCTTGCTTATCATAACTATGTACTTAGTTTGTTTATTTAATACCCAGAAGCAGAGAAGAAGATTTTCAAAGAATTCATGTATTTTCACTATATAATCAATAGAGCCCCGCCCTAACACCAGAACCCCTGACCCTGGGGCCATAAAATTCACAATTTTGGTAGAGGCACCCATGCTCATCATAACTATGTACTTAGTTGGTTTATTTAATACCCAGGAGCAGAGAAGAAGATTTTCAAAGAAATAATGCATTTTCACTACCTACTTATTTAGCCCCGCCCTAGCACTAGAACCCCTGACCCTAGGGCCATGAATTTCACAATTTTGGTAGAGGACTCATTGCTGATTACAATCATGCAAACAGTTTGCCTGCTTGTTGTCCAGGAGTAAAGAAGAAGATTTTTAAAGATTGCATTAATTTTAGTGGTTTTGGCCCCACCCCTCAGGCCCCAGGGGGGGGGGGCAGGGATCATGAAATTCACAATTTTTGTTCCCCTTCACCCATAGATGCATTGTGCCAAATTGGGTTGAAATTGGTTCAGTGGATGCAGAGAAGAAGCTGAAAATGTTCAAATGTTAACACACGACGAACGACGCACGACGCACGACGCCGGACGAAAACGGATAGCAATAGGTCACCTGAGTTTACTCAGGTGACCTAAAAATAATGATAAGAGACCAGTCGTGCGCTTTTAATATGTATTTCCAAAAACTTCATTCTTCCCCAAACATTTGCCATGGTCAGCTGTCTTCATTGCGGAAAAACTGTAAGTAATTTTTTTAAATCTGAAAATTCTCAACCTTCATTGAAAAGTCAACTAGATTTGTGAAATAAATATATTTTAACATCCAGTCCTAAATTATTCCAAATGGTGTGTTCCCCGAATGGCTACTGGAATAAAACAACAAGTAATTATCACACTCAATTAAGGGGCCCTCTAAGGGGTACAGGTAGACTTACCTGTGTTTACCTGGATAAGCAATAGTTTGTAAATCAGATATATTCATTCAATTATATCTTAATTCAGAGGGTTTTCTATTTTCCGAAATATACTGAATAAAAATATATATAAATATAAGTAGATTAAATTAAGATTTAAGAAAAGTGACATTTTTATTGTACCTTTAATTTAATTTTTTCCCCAAATTATTAATAGTATTGATTGAAAACTTAAAAATTATTATCCCTTTTTGTGCTACATTTTCAAACTCTTTTAGATAAATTAACACAAGTGTTTTTTTTTTTTAAATAATATACCGGTAGATATATATGTATGATAAATAAAGTGTTTCTATAAAGTTTTGTTTAATTTATTTTATTTATCTATCATTTTGAATTATCAAAACATTCTATTAAATAATCAAAAAATCCAGATGAAGTTTATGAACTTCTTCACCTTTCATAGCAATCCTTGAGTTGCAAAGAAATATACGGAGATGGACTAAATAAATTGTAAATATGTGTTATATGAAAGTGAAACAGTGTTATCTCATATATAATGTGAAAATCAGTGCTGCTAATCGATAGAACTTTAAGATAATTTATAGTTTTTAATATGTTTTGTGCTTGTAAAATTATTTATTTAAAAAATATGTATACAAAATATTTATATAGTGCTCAAATTAAAATAAAATGAGATGAATTTCCATTTTATTTTGTTTCAATTCTGGTAGATTATTCATACAGGTAAGTCTACCTGTACCCCTTAGAGGGCCCCTTAATTGAGTGTGATAATTACTTGTTGTTTTATTCCAGTAGCCATTCGGGGAATAAACCTTCCAAATTAGACGATCAAATGCTAAAAATGGCCTCACTAAAGTATTAAGTATTAATACAAAATGGGATGATTATCCGACATAACTCAACATTAACGGGGTTAATTAATTACAAGCTACCTGAGTTATAATTACAGGTAATCGGGGGGAAGCCATTCTTCATACTCCCCATATCTTACCTGTAGATAAACGGGTCGAAACCACTCGGCGCGAACACGTAATCGGCGCGAAACCACCCCAGTAGTATAAGTAGTAACTTATTTTTGTGATTGCACACCTCTGCTACTTGTTACTTTTCTTCCCCACTTGTTGTTTTATTTTGTGGTTTTATGACATCACAAAGGCCCACTGATTTAAACGGATCATTGGACATAATGTAAATCTACACTTTATCAATATTTTATTTTTTTAATATAAATGCATGTCTGTGTTCAGATGAGTTATATGATTTCGTAGTTTATTCATTTCAGTTTGAACAATTCATTAATAAATCACGGCAACTGAAAACTGGGCTTTTCTTCTGAAGATGACCCTGATGATAATCCTATAATAATTACGCTTTTAACCTCCTACAAAATCAATAGGATTTCATCATCTTTTGAAGAAAAAATATTAAGTGTCCTTTTTAAATCCAAGAAAATTGCGATATGCAACGAAAAATACAATAATGCATTGAGATTAACATATATCAACATACAATAGAAATTAGGCCTATAGAAATATAAAAGGAAATTTTAACAATACATATATCCCTAATGTATATTTCAAAAATAAACATTGGGACCAGTGGTATTGAAGTCCAGGCATGATAAGCGTGTACCATTTAAAATGTCAGCATATGTTTGAAGTTTTGCGTGTTCTCTGATCTGAAAGACATACTCGTATATTGCTGCAATATCGATATACCCCGGTAGCAATTCTCGAACAGAAAGACAATGCATTATTATGAGTACTAACAGGGACCTATATACTAGTATAGGTCCCTGGTACTAAGAAGAAATTAATTTAAAGCTCAAAGCAAGTGAGATTTTTACAATACTGTCAGACACATTGATACTGATCTTTGATATAAGACTGTCAAGATACTAGTGAATGTACGGTGTATGCAGTACTTATTAAACTTTACTAGCAAAAATATTTCTAATCTATTCTTTGAATCCTTATTATTACTGGACAGGTATACATTTCATAAATGTATTTTCACTTAATGAAGTCATGATTTATTTCTTTATTTTTTTCTTCGTAGGCTAGCTACGACATTTTTTTTTTGTTTTAAAGTTGATTGTACTAACTCGCATAATATACAAGTTTACGTTGTTTAGTTCCCTATCATATAGGTGGCGCATTCACTAGCGTAGGTCTATATTGTCAAGGAAAATTGAATTCTTGACCATGTTGAACTCTTGATAATAAAAACAATGTTGTAAATAAATGCCCTGCATATGAAAGTGAATTCATTCACACACTCCCATCTTTCTCTCTTTTGATCACCTTTATCCTTTCTCTCAACCAATCGAAGTGTCAAACGACGAGAATAATCACCGACTGATAAAACATGACAAAAATCTTGCAAATATGCGATGGTAATTATAAAAAAAAATATACAAGCCTGTTTGAAGATTGAATGATTATACAAGGTTTCAGTCATGATTATGATATTTGTTAAAATTAAGCTGCAAAATGACACGATATGCATAGCTTTGAACAGACACTGGGCCTTTCTGACATCAGGCTAAGGAAGATAAGCAACATAAGTCAAAGCTCATTTTCCTGACTGAGTAATTTTGATCAACTGTGTTGTCGCTATCTTGCATTAAAAAGCTAAATAACATTTTCAGTGTTATTTTATTAGCTCAGATAAAATTATTCCCGTATGTAACTCAATATGTTCAGGTATTTGTTTCTTATGACCTGCATTTGCCAAAAATTAAGCAATCTAAAGGAAGCAAACAAGCAGCTGTATGTTCTATTTATTTGAGACCAATTTGACTCAAAAAATATTATTCCACACATGGAAATTTATTTTCCAAGAGAATATTTATTTCATCCTAATATGCATCTACTACAACTACAAAAATTTCAAAAAACAGAAATGGCAATCTGTCATCGTTTTTCCTTTACCTGTAACTGTGCGGCTGGTAGGTTGATGTCTGCCACCATCTCTGTACACGGATGTTCCACCTGTAGACGTGGATTGAGCTCCAATTGAGCTGAATGATTAATAGCTATAATGTCAATTTTGTGGCCGATGAATTCTTGTCTTCCTCAATGTCTCTGAAAACATTTACAATCAAACCTTGTTTTCTCGAACTGGATTGAGTAAAAATGTTAAAGAACACAAGAATTTCAGAAAAAGGGTTAAAAATTTAAAGAATAAGTGGTTGGAGACTTGGATATATTGAAATGCTTTGTTATATTGGCATTCAAGGTATTGATACGAAGTTCTACTGTACATGTGTATTTTGAAAATACATTAAAAGAAGTCTTTTCTCTAATGTGAGGGAGGATCCAGTATTTTACTTACCACAAAAAAATGTGACGTCTTGGAAATAGTTTATTTTATATTAAGCAGCATTAATAGTAAGTTGAAAAACAGATTTTTACCACAATTACCTCCAAGCCCTACCTACCTGTTCCATCTTTTCTAACACCTCGGGTTTGGCTATAGAGGCGGGGGCCTCCTCGGTGATCTTCTGATGTCTCCTCTGGATGGAGCAGTCCCTCCCAAACAGGGAGATGGCGTTCCCGTAGTTATCGGCCAGGATCTGCACCTCAAGGTGACGCGCGTGGGTCGCAAGCTTCATGATTGAAGATTAAAGATTGAAGCATTGAAGTGTGATTTTCCATGGGGGATCCCAGAACCTCAGCCTGCACCTATATATAGAACACAGGATTCCTCTTTTAGATCCATCATAATTACATGTATGGTAACTCTCCTTATCCTTGCACAAAATTGTTTACAAGATGGAAAAGGCAAAAATAAAGCAGGTCGAAAATAACCCTGACATGTATACAGTATATGGTAACTCTCCTTATCCTTGAAAAAATTTCTTGCCAATTTTTATGCACTTTACACAAACAAGACAATTTTATTTTCCTACCTCTGAAGAGATTGGGGAAGTCGTTGGTGTTCTCGGCCTTCCTGATGCCCTTCCCTTACCTTAAAAATCATAAGGGAATTCATTGAGCAATTGTTTAATTATAACCTGATCCACTCCATGGCATTGTGGGGACCTTAGCTGTCTGTGCTACAACAGAGGAGGCAATCTTGTCCCCCAGGGCCCACATAGCTCCCTCTGGTGGACCTGAACAAAAACAAGGAAAGATAACTCTACATCTTATGTGAAAAAAACTACACAAAGATAATGCCTCATACATATATGACCTTATAGGTTAAGAAAAAGAAGTATTTCTTTACAAAATATATTTTTAAATTATTTCTGCAAAATAGGTAAGGTGTCTACAAAAATTGATACCTGAGAGAGTGTCTTAAAATTGACTAACTTTACCAATAAATATGTTTCCGTTTTTATGGAGAAGTTCTGGTTACTTGGGATTCTCTGAAGCGTGGCCCCAGCCAGCCCAAACAGCCTGGAAAACAGAAGAGAGAGTATTTAGTTTACCGGTAATGCATGTTTTAATACATGTATATACACAGCCAAATTATTATTATAATACAGAACAACAACATAAATCAAGAAGCTGAGTAAACTAGTTAAATGTTTTATTTTGTACTGTATATTTAACGAGATCTAGATTCATCGTTTGCAGCACTCCCGGATCAAGACTCGTCTTCTTGTCTTCTCTTGGCCATCCGCCCGTGGAACACCCTGCCACACACAATAGCTGTCTTGCCAACCCTAGGGGCCTTTAAGGCAGGGATCCAGATGCCCGAGTTAAGACAACCTTGGTTTTTAATTGTGAATACAGACTTTCAGTGTACAGTCCTTAGTCACTGTATGTACAGAAGTTTGACAATATTCAGTCAACAGAGGGATGAGCATAAAGTCCGTGGTCCGGAAGTGCAAGGGTTACCTCACTGCGCCAAGTTCGAGAAAATTCGACTTCAGCATCTGAGGCACTTATATTCCAAAGATTTCATTCTTTTATTCTGATCAAGAGAGTGATAAATCTAATGCATGGTAAAAATCTGGATGCATTTATTGTGTATGGTGGATTTAATTTGCACGCTGGGAATGGAAAATGGAAGGGGGTAGGGCAGTTCTGTGTTACCTTCAGAATTTAAAAGATAACATTCTACATTCTAATGAAAGCTTTGATGTTTCGAAATAAAGTTTTACCTGACTTTCTTCATTTTCGAAAATCATTACACAAAATATTCAGATATTTGTATTTCACTGCTTGTTGTACTATTATTTCTTTTGCGTGTCAGTATAATGCGAGATGAAATCTTGTACCAAAGAACACTTAGTTGATAAGATAGACAGTAGCAACAACCATTCACTGTACAGGACTGTAACAACGGATTTAATTGGGTGAGGGACAGATGGACACCTTTCTATCGCATAAGCTCATCTGGTCTTTAACCAGTTGAGCTAAAAATAAAAAAACAAAACATTTAAACTTTTAAAACTCAAAATACTTTTTTCAAAGGGATGGTGGCAACAAAAAAGTGAAGAAGCCAGTCAGATCATCAAAATGAAAATTTCTATAATATTGAAAGATAAATAAATTCAGAAACACATTAGGGGTCAGCCCCTTTCTTCCACCACTGTATACTAAAAGCCTCTATCTTATTTTAAGTTTTAAATTCCCTCTTTAGTACCGGTATTTGTGTAGCTAAAATGAGATGGAAAAGATAAATTGTCTTTACATATCCTGTCTATATTAGTACAGACATCAGATTATATCCAACATCTCTAACCATCTGTTTTAAGTGAGAGGAAAAAAAACTAAACAGTTACTTCCTACAACATTTTCTTCCTTAACCATGAAAGGAAAACAAAAAAAAAAAATTCAATTATTGATATCTTTTTATTAAAATTCACCACATTGCTAGGTGAAGCAATATATTACTTTTACATTCAATTATTAAATTTGTGTTCAATATACCAAATTACACTAACTGAAATTCAATGCACACAAATGGACAATTTGTTCAACAGTCAATAAATTAATATTTAGAATATACACAACTTTGTTTAAAAGTGAGCACTATATATGATATTCATCATAGGTAGAGTAATAATAAATTAGTACAAATTAGTACAAAAATAATTACAAACCCTGGTAATGTTTCACATATAATACAAAACGAATTCATGAACAATTCTAACAATTAAGTCATTATGAATGACAAATATGGATTTCATATAATGCAATTTATGCAAATTTGATCCATATTGCACCTAATGATTTCATATGATTTGTTAAATAGATATGTTTTTAAATACAGTCACTGTTGATTCTAATTGTCCATTCTTGTCACGTGTCCATGTTGGCCAGAATTCTGGAGACCTCTGACCTTTGACTTGAGGTCATGTGCTGTGTGATGTGGACGATGGAATCCATGGCAACCTCTGGATTGTTTTGTATCAAACTGAAAACAGTAGCAAAGTGTGTTAATTTTAAAGTAAGCTTAGAGCATTATTTTATCAATTAAAGGGAGACAATCTGTAGATCTTATGTCAAAAACCTGATATTTTAGCTAAATTTAATTTACCCTGAGAAGAAGACAACTATCAGAATTTCTAGACTGTGCAACCAAGCAATAAATTATGGTTAATTAAACTGATATTTAAATATTAACATGTAAAGCCTTTCAGTCAGACAGTCTGGTTCCTAATATTGTAGGCATGCTGTTCTTCATCTCTACATGAAGAAATGAAATAATGCTATCAAACCCTAGTTGAGCCATTAGGTGATATATTATGATCAATTATGTAGGACGTGCTCCCTTGTAGACATCTGATGTTGTCTGATACCTACTTCCTGACTTGTTGTAGGACATGCTCCCTCTGTAGACATCTGATGTTGTCTGATACCTACCTCCTGACTATTTGTAGGACATGCTTCCTCTGTAGACATCTGATACCTACCTCCTGACTTGTTGTAGGACGTGCTCCCTCTGTAGACATCTAATACCTCCTCCTGACTTGTTGTAGGACGTGCTCCCTCTGTAGACATCTGATACCCACCTCCTGACTTGTTGTAGGACGTGCTCCCTCTGTAGACATCTGATACCTACCTCCTGACTTGTTGTAGGACATGCTCCCTCTGTAGACATCTGATACCTACCTCCTGACTTGTTGTAGGACGTACTCCCTCTGTAGACATCTGATGTTGTCTGATACCTACCTCCTGACTTGTTGTAGAACGTGCTCCCTCTGTAGACATCTGATGTTGTCTGATATCTACCTCCTGACTTGCTGTAGGACGTGCTCCCTCTGTAGACATCTGATACCTACCTCCTGACTTGTTGTAGGACATGCTCCCTCTGTAGACATCTGATACCTACCTCCTGACTTGTTGTAGGACGTACTCCCTCTGTAGACATCTGATGTTGTCTGATACCTACCTCCTGACTTGTTGTAGGACGTGCTCCCTCTGTAGACATCTGATGTTGTTGTAGGACGTGCTCCCTCTGTAGACATCTGATACCTACCTCCTGACTTGTTGTAGGACGTGCTCCCTCTGTAGACATCTGATACCTACCTCCTGACTTGTTGTAGGACGTGCTCCCTCTGTAGACATCTGATACCTACCTCCTGACTTGTTGTAGGACGTGGTCCCTCTGTAGACATCTGATGTTGTCTGATACCTACCTCCTGACTTGTTGTAGGACGTGCTCCCTCTGTAGACATCTGATATCTACCTCCTGACTTGTTGTAGGACGTGCTCCCTCTGTAGACATCTGATACCTATTTCCTGACTTGTTGTAGAACATGCTCTCTCTTTAGACATCTTATGTTGTCTGATACCTATTTCCTGACTTGTTGTAGGACATGCTCCCTCTGTATACATCTGATACCTACCTCCTGACTTGTTGTAGGATGTGCTCCTTCTGCAGACATCTGATGTTGTCTGATACCTACCTCCTGACTTGTTGTAGTACATGCTCCCTCTGTAGACATCTGATGTTGTCTGATACCTACCTCCTGACTTGTTGTAGAACATGCTCTCTCTTTAGACATCTTATGTTGTCTGATACCTACCTCCTGACTTGTAGTAGGACGTGCTCCCTCTGTAGACATCTGATGTTGTCTGATACCTACCTCCTGACTTGTTGTAGGACATGCTCTCTCTGTAGACATCTGATACTTACCTCCTGACTTGTTGTAGTACATGTTCCCTCTGTAGACATCTGATGTTGTCTGATACCTACCTCCTGATTTGTTGTAGGACATGCTCCCTCTGTAGTCATTTGATGTTGTCTAATACCTACCTCCTGATTTGTTGTAGGACATGCTCCCTCTGTAGACTTCTGATACCTACCTCCTGACTTGTTGTAGGACTTGCTCCCTCTGTAGACATCTGATGTTGTCTGATACCTACCTCCTGACTTGTTGTAGGACATGCTCTCTCTGTAGACATCTGATACCTACCTCCTGACTTGTTGTAGGACATGCTCCCTCTGTAGACATCTGATACCTACCTCCTGACTTGTTGTAGGACGTGCTCCCTCTGTAGACATCTGATACCTACCTCCTGACTTGTTGTAGGACATGCTCTCTCTGTAGACATCTGATACCTACCTCCTGACTTGTTGTAGTACATGTTCCCTCTGTAGACATCTGATGTTGTCTGATACCTACCTCCTGACTTGTTGTAGGACGTGCTCCCTCTGTAGACATCTAATACCTACCTCCTGACTTGTTATAGGACAGGCTCTCTCTGTAGACATCTGATACCTACCTCCTGACTTGTTGTAGGACGTGGTCCCTCTGTAGACATCTGATGTTGTCTGATACCTACCTCCTGACTTGTTGTAGGACATGCTCCCTCTGTAGATATCTGATACCTACCTCCTGACTTGTTGTAGGACGTGCTCCCTCTGTAAACATCTGATACCTACCTCCTGACTTGTTGTAGGACGTGGTCCCTCTGTAGACATCTGATGTTGTCTGATACCTACCTCCTGACTTGTTGTAGGACATGCTCCCTCTGTAGACATCTGATACCTACCTCCTGACTTGTTGTAGGACGTGCTCCCTCTGTAGACATCTGATGTTGTCTGATACCTACCTCCTGACTTGTTGTAGGACGTGCTCCCTCTGTAAACATCTGATGTTGTCTGATACCTACCTTCTGACTTGTTGTAGGACATGCTCCCTCTGTAGACATCTGATACCTACCTCCTGACTTGTTGTAGGACATACTCCCTCTATAGACATCTGATGTTGTCTGATACCTACCTCTGACTTGTTGTAGGACATGCTCCCTCTGTAGACATCTGATACCTACCTCCAGACTTGTTGTAGGACGTGCTCCCTCTGTAGACATCTGATACCTACCTCCTGACTTGTTGTAGGACATGCTCCCTCTGTAGACATCTGATACCTACCTCATGACTTGTTGTAGGACGTGCTCCCTCTGTAGACATCTGATACCTACCTCCTGACTTGTTGTAGAACGTGCTCCCTCTGTAGACATCTGATGTTGTCTGATACAGCATTGTCTATACTGTCCTCACGGATTTGTTCTGTCAACCACTCCACCATAGCTTTGTCATCCTCCCACAGATAGGCCTACAATGTCATTGAGAGGTCAGAAGATTATCTAAATTATAAAACCCTAATACAGCATGCACAATTACCCTGAATTTTTTTTTCATATCTGATACATTTAATATTACACACCTTTCAAAATTCAAGGTTAATTAATAACAAAATATGTCTCTTCTTCTCTTTTTAAAACTAGAATAGTGCATGTTTGGACAATCAGAAAATCACAACAATCAATTAATTGTGAAGTTTTAAGTCTGAAAATCATTTAATATATTGTGTATCACTAAATTTACTTGTTTACATTAAATTGTGAATATACCTAGAATATAACTTATCTACTTACATTGACAGTGCCCCTGTCCTCTACAAACCAGCGATGTAACATGGAGTTGAGCTCCCCCTCCCCAACATTCTGTGTGAACTGCTTCATCTTCTTCTTCAGCTGCCTTTCTAATAGACGCCTCTTCAGGTGCCAGTAGAAGAACTCACGGCTCTTCTGCCATTTAAGAATGTCCTGTGTGACAAACATTAAATCATTGAGTAATATTTTATGAATTTGACCTATGAAAAGGTAGGATGTAGTTTTCAGAAAAAAAAATTTTTGACTTTAGAACAATATTTCGTGTTTTAAATTTTCATGTTTGATTGCTGCCAATCAGACATAGAGAGAAATCATCAAACACTATATTCTCATCTGTGAAAACACTACCCAAGGCAAAAGTTAAAGTAAAGTTTAGACATCATAGAAAGACAGTTGAAATTCAAATGAAATTCAATTAGCCAATCTTTGTTTTGAAGATATAAAAATACCAAACAAATAAAACAAATAAATTTTTATAAAATAATTTACATCCTATATATTATATGTGTACACCACACAATGTGAAAAATAATCATAATAAAATCTTTTTTAATTTTTAATGCTTTAAAAAATGTCATAAAAACACAGCATTGTCAAAAACATACTTTCAAACATTAAATTTCACTCACAGTAATAACACCCATTTCCTCCATTCTCCCGGGAGTGTCATGGAGGTCAGCGAACTGTATCGCCACCTGGTGGTACATGGGGAGTAACTTTTCCTGGCGAGCTGCCAGCTGTTTCTGGAGCTCCTCCTTCTCGTCCGGATTCAGCTGTGGACTGGTCAGCTTCTCCACGATCTGGCGACACGTCTGGTCCAGTCTCTGTATGGTCTTCTCCAGGTCCTTTCTCCTGAACTTGATTTCTACAGTTCCCTCTGGCTCAAGGACACCTCCCCTAGAATAAAATCATCACAATCATTTAGATTGTACATTTGGGGACAAAATCCCGGAAGACTTGAAATAAGATAAATATAAACATTTTCTTTCCTTTCCTTTTTTTGAGTAAATATGTGCATGATAATATTTTTTTTATCAAATATTTTTAATCAAAGACATACAGTATTATATTTTATGCACAAATAGACAGCAGAAAAAGCCTATTTCAGCCCTCTCCCTACAAAGGTGGCACGCATGATTGTAAATAAAGAATCAAGCCATCTTTTTATTAAACAATTTTTTTTGCCTTGGTATCTTTGAATAATTTTTTTCTTAGTTTCTTAATGCAGCTAAGAGAAGAATTTCATACTTCAATGTTCACATCTCTTCAAATCCTCAATCAAGATTTCATACCTGCTGAGTTCATCCGCATACATTTCCATGTGGGTGGGGTTGATTGTTGGGTCCACCACTACCCAGGCTCCACCCCTCAGCTCTGCATATGGGGGGATGTAAATCATGATGGGTTGATTATATTCTGTGAGGGCATCCACAATGTAGGAACCAAACTTAAGGACTTGGTCGTGCATATCTGAAAATATGAACAAGGTTTTCATAAAATTGCAATACGTCATATTCAATAATTTTTATCCAAAAAAAAAAACAATATTTTATTTTACATAAAATTAACAATTTATTAAATGTTATATTCACAATATTTTATCATAAATTGTCTTATTGAGCAAAATAAAATGTCAAACATGTGTTTCTGCAATTATCTCTACCAAACAAATTAAAAAATACATTCAACTTAAAATTTTCAGCCTAAAGTACTTTAAAGAATAAAACTGTGTGTCATAAATTTTTTCAGTAAGACCTTTCAAGACAAATAGTTTAAACAAAACATCAGGGTAAAGCATATAAAGGAATGTCAAATCCATGATCTTATTAAAAACTTCCTGTACCTTTCATTCCGCCTGAGAATCCTCTCCAGTTAGCAAACACCATGAGAGGCAGGTCCTCTCTGTTGAAGTCCTTAATAGCCTGAGCTGTCTTATAGGCCGAGTCAGGGAACCATACCTGACCAGCTTGTTGTATCACCTACATAAATATCAAGTGCAATTTTATTAACAAAATTTCAAACTTTTAATGTCTCTTTACAAGAATCTACACTTCAAAATTAAATCCCAATCAAATCTAAATTTCAATTTTGAGTAAAATGTTGATTTTTAAAGAAAAACTCGATATTGATATTATGTTAACATTCTTCTGATACACTAGATGTACAGTGAAAAATATGCATTTAAATTTATTGTTTTGACATTACTTTTGAACAATATACAGGTAACTCTTGATGGCTCGAACTTCGATCTCTCGAAGTTCTTGATCGCTCGAAGTGAGTCTCCGGTCCCGATTTTTTTCCCTATATAACTAAGCAAATTTACTCTTGATTTCTCGAACTCTTGATCTCTCGAAACCCTTGATCCCTCGAAGTCAAAATGCAGTCCCGCTGTGCATATTCCATTGAAATTTACCCTTGAAACCTCGAAGTGGCTATGTGTTTACAAACCCAGTTACATAATATTAGCAACTTTACCTGGACATTTAATGACCCCAGGCAGAAGGCGTGGGTCTCGTGAAACGGGATGTTTATTCAGGTGACACTTACTCTGCAAGGTGATAATTGATTTATAATTAATCTTATGGTGCCTATATGCTATTAGAATAATGATCATCGTCTGTATTACGATAATTTAGAAACACAGCTAGTGTCGCTGAGGAATTGTAATGGCAGATTACGAGACGAAACACTTGATGAATTTAATATTTTATTTCGAATCAGTTTTTAAAGTTTAACGAAATATGAAAATTCAGAAATAGCCTCGCTGTCAATTTGACGACTATAATTGGACAAATACGTACAGAATTTCGTTCAGTGCACATATTTGGAAAAGTCACAATGCTATGTACCAAGCCATGCTGTTAAAATGCCGTCTTCATATAACGAACGCGTAGAATGATGTCCGTATGATAAAAAAAAATTAATAAAATGTACACGTACTGACGATGTACATTATTTGCTTTACTCAGTTTAATAAATAGTCATCTAAAATACGAAAATATATCGTTGTTTTATAAAAACCACGTGTAAAACGTAAGGACTTCATAAAAATCATTACATCCGGTAAGACTAATTTTAAAACCTGTCAAACAAACCCGGAAAAATCCGGACTCTTGAAAACTCGAACTCTTGATCTCTCGAAGTTTTTCCTCGGTCCCACAGACTTCGAGGTTTCGAGAGTTACCTGTACTAGATGTACAAAGGATAATAAGGATTTAAATCTGTCCTATTACCTTGGTCTCTGAGTCTAGATTGGCAGGGTCAGCTGGTATGGTCATTTCTACAGTTCTGGTCTCTACACAAATCACCCCCACAGGGATCCCTCCCAACCTGTAAAACACGCACATACAAATAACACAGCAAAAGGTTGCCATTTCTCTTGATATAAAACTCACAATATGGGTTTATAAACAAACATCAGTGAATGCATAAAGGGAGACAAACCTTGCTCGACCTGTGACCACTGTTTGTGCCCAAGGCTGTAGAATTTCATGGAAAGACTTGTGATCAAAGAAACCTTTCTGCCAGGAATTCTTATCATCTACAATTAACACCACAGTAATGAACATTATTGATGATTCAGAAATGTTTTAACACAGATTCAGAAACAGTACATGCATTATAAATGCACTATATTTACCTGGATTTTGTCTGCCATTGAGCATCCACCTGGGATCGTAGGGGGCCTTTGTGGGAATGAAGTCCACCAGTCTGTCTATAGGGTCCCCCGTGTCTAGAACTGGTAATGGGGAGCCTTTACACTGAAACAATAATTCAGATAAATTTAAACCTATCCTCTCAAAGTAATAACAAAATCATTTGAACTGTAAAGACAAGGCTTTTTTGTTTATGCTGTACTCTATTCTCCAGTGACAGTTATAAGAATGGACAGTACCTTAGGCATGTATGACAGCCACTTGATAATCTTGTAGACACCCTCGAAGTCGTCGGCTGTAACGTCATGTGTGACTCCGTTTGTGTATATGATCTGGATTCCTCCCAGCTGATTGTTACTGGTGTACACCTCCTTACCAAGGACCTGTGTTTTAATTAACAGTGACATTAATTTACCTTTTTTTCATTTCCTTCAAAAGTTTTTTTCTCATATCTTACTATAGTACATGTAACAACTTCAAGACTGATAAATTGTGTGAGGAGGACAAAAATATCATAAGTTTTGGCTATTCCTTTTTATTGATAATATTTACCTCTGCATTAACTGCAGTTCAAAACTTTATATACTGAACAAACTACAAAGTGTCTTTCATCCGTAAAATAACTGTCATACCTTATTAAGTGCACCTGCACCAGTGAGGATGATGTGGGAGTTCTCCACTTGTATAGTTCTCTGTCCCAGTCTGACCAGATAGGCACCAATACCTATAGCTCTACAGGTAACCTAAATATAATAGAACAATCTGTAAGCTACACACAAACCAAATAGGCACCTATACCTATAGCTCGACAGGTTACCTAAATATAGAACAATCTGTAAGCTACACACAAACCAGATAGGCACCTATACCTATAGCTCAACAGGTAACCTAAATATAGAACAATCTGTAAGCTACACACAAACCAGATAGGCTCCTATACCTATAGCTCGACAGGTTACCTAAATATAGAACAATCTGTAAGCTACAAACCAGATAGGCATCAATACCTATAGCTCGACAGGTTACCTAAATATAGAACAATCTGTAAGCTACACACAAACCAGATAGACACCTATACCTATAGCTCAACAGGTTACCTAAATATAGAACAATCTGTAAGCTACACACAAACCAGATAGGCACCTATACCTATAGCTCGACAGGTTACCTAAATATAGAACAATCTGTAAGCTATAAACCAGATAGGCACCTATACCTATAGCTTGACAGGTTACCTAAACATAAAACAGACAATGTAAGCTACACACAAACCAGATAGGCACCAATACCTATAGCTCGACAGGTTACCTAAATATAGAACAATCTGTAAGCTACACATAAACCAGATAGGCACCTATAACTATAGCTCAACAGGTAACCTAAATATAGAACAATCTGTAAGCTACACACAAACCAGATAGGCACCTATACCTATAGCTCGACAGGTTACCTAAATATAGAACAATCTGTAAGCTACAAACCAGATAGGCATCTATATCTATAGCCCAACAGGTAAGCTAAATATAGAACAATCTGTAAGCTATAAAACCAGATAGGCACCAATACCTATAGCTCGACAGGTTACCTAAATATAGAACAATCTGTAACCTATAAAACCAGATAGGCACCTATACCTATAGCTCGACAGGTCACCTAGTAAATATAGAACAATCTGTAAGCTATAAAACCAGATAGGCACCTATACCTATAGCCCAACAGGTTACCTAGCAAATATAGAACAATCTGTAGGCTATAAAACCAGATAGGCACCTATACCTATAGCCCAACAGGTTACCTAGTAAATATAGAACAATCTGTAAGCTATAAAACCAGATAGGCACCTATATCTTTAGCCTGACAGGTCAACTAAATATAGAACAATCTGTAAGCCACAAACACATAGGCACCAATACCTATAGCTCGACAGGTAATCTAAATATACAACATTAATATACATAGTCTTAAACTCAGAGCTAATCTGTAGGACCTTCCAGTATGGATCCCCTTTTTCATCTTCTTACTTCTTTTTTCACCCTTTAAATCAGTTTCATTCCATTACTAGCAATAAAGCAATAAGGTTTTCATATTAAGCACTAACCAAATTGATTGTAATTATATCGTTGTAAGCTATAGATGACTCCCCAGCAATCATTCCTGACCCTCTTAAATTCTCTACCCCCAGTCCTTCCTCTCTACCTGTAAAATAAAAGAAACATTGATTTTATAGAACAGATAAAAACAGAACATTTTTCTGACAATCATCAACCTAAGGCTCAACTTTAAGATGTTATGGTCAAATGAAGGCCTTACCTATGACATCAATAATTTTGTATCTGGGTTCTCCCTCATCTTCTATAAGTTCAGCATGGATGGAATTCATGGCACTAACTTTCTTGAAATCTACAGGGGTCAGGTACAGGTATTTAAATCCCTAAAAACAAAACAAACTTCTCTCAATAGAATACAAATGTAAGTAGTGTTGTTACGATAGTCGCCGACTATCGAAAAATCGTCGTTTAAAGGCCCAGATCGGCGACAATCGATTGTAAATGTTATCATCGATAGATCGCTATATTTTTCATGCCGTATTTTTTAAGCTGATCAGGTTCAACTTTTATATTCACCAAAGGGACGTCACTCTAATCGGCGGTAAACAAAATGGCGAACGTGCATGGTGAAGAGGTTGACGCCTAATTATATCAATATCCTGGTGCAACACGATCTAAATTTTTTGGCTTTCTGAAAAAGGGCGATGGGCCTCCATGCAAAAATAATATACAGATGGACTCGGTTATTTGTAAATTGTGTAAAATGTCGTATGCCAATAAAGATAAGTTGAAGTTCGCGGTCAAATGTCATGGAATTCTACTCGTGCTGAATTAATAAATTTAACCTTTTTAATAGTTCAAATTATCAATTATATAATCGATTGTGTTCTTCCGATTCAATTTGATAATCGATAGTAAAATATGTCCGATTTTACAACACTAAATGTAAGCAAGAATTACTGTTTTATGGGCTTCAAACAAAGTACATCTCAACTCTGTGTACTTGTTAAATGTTGATTTTGGCATACAATATAATATGCTTAATATAGCTTTGTGCAGGCAACAAGCAATTTGAGTCCTTATGAACATCTGAGGATTCATTTCTTATATTTTTTACGTTGACTACATATAATATTTTTTTAACTTCTGGGAATGAAAAAAGCTTCACTTCAATTATGAATTTATTATATTAAGCATGTTCTCTGTAGCCATGTTTTACTGTATGTACTGGTCTATAAGCTAAGCCTTACCTTTTCTATATCTTTGGGGTCATTCCAGGCCACCTTAAACAGATGTTTGATCTCCTCAGCCAGCCCTATCCTGGCTCCACTGTTAGCCGAGATAAAGATTCGGGGAAGTCCTTCTCTCCTGGCTTTCTCTGAGGCTTTCTGAAAAATGATTTTCAATGGATAAACTATTGATCGGACAAAGAAACCTAATTATTTAGTCAATAATAAATATTTGAAAGACATTAAATAGATTCAAAAGGGGGATGCTTGCTCCTTCTAAGCGCCTGATTCCACCTCTAGAATTTCAAGCTACTCTGTTTCATGCCCCTCTTTAGAATTTTTACAAAGATATATCAGCTTTATCACACAGGATGATACCTTAAACAAAAGGTCCTCCACAGGTCCAAATGAGCCAATCTTGTATGTGATGTCATTAGATATAACAATGATGTCACGACCTTCAGGACATTCTGGTGTCTTCAAGGTCATCTGCCAGGCCACCATTCCAATCTGAAAGGTAACATGTCCAACAGAGGATAACATTCCAATCAACCCTGATATCCAATGATTTCATCTCCAGATGTGAACAGAAAACAGATTGGTATCAATACTACAGTCTAACCTCGTTTTCCCCTGGCAGTCTGTTCTGTTTACACAGGTTGTTGTCTTTATCCAGGACCAGCTCTATACAACTGAAGGCATCAGCTGGAATCTTGTTCTCCTCCCTGTGATCCTTCCAAAACTTCTGTAAAGCCTGAAAACAGAACAACAAAGTCAAAACAACAAAACTTCTGTAAGGCCTGAAATACAACAAAGTCAAAACAACAAAACTTCTGTAAGGCCTGAAATACAGAACAACAAAGTCAAAACAACAAAACTTCTGTAAGGCCTGAAATACAGAACAACAAAGTCAAAACAACAAAACTTCTGTAAGGCCTGAAATACAGAACAACAAAGTCAAAACAACAAAACTTCTGTACGGCCTGAAATACAGAACAACAAAGTCAAAACAACAAAACTTCTGTAAGGCCTGAAATACAGAACAACAAAGTCAAAACAACAAAACTTCTGTAACGCCTGAAATCAGAACAACAAAGTCAAAACAACAAAACATCTGTAAGGCCTGAAACACAGAACAACAAAGTCAAAACAACAAAACTTCTGTAAGGCCTGAAATACAGAACAACAAAGTCATAACAACAAAACTTCTGTAAGGCCTGAAATACAGAACAACAAAGTCAAAACAACAAAACTTCTGTAAGGCCTGAAATACAGAACAACAAAGTCAAAACAACAAAACTTCTGTAAGGCCTGAAATACAGAACAACAAAACTTCTGTAAGGCCTGAAAGAGAGAGACATGATTCAAAACAGTCATCCTACAACATCTAAACTTCTGTTACTAATCACCTTTCTATTCTTTTTTAACTTTTAATTATGAAATATGCTGAAAAAATTAGATAAATGGAAGCAGGTATTTTTGATTGAAAAAAAATAAAAATTGATAACATTGGGACTTAATTTTCTTGTTCCAAAAGTAACCATTATATAACATTGTCTGTATAAAAATTTTTCTTGAGGATTTCAATATCCTTGATAATTGTTGTCATAATGTTGCTTTCTCAGTAGGTGTTTTATCTTATTTTATAGCCATGTCTATTTCTGTGATACCTGAGTGAACATTCCTGGAAAATCATAGACATAAGTTGTTCCACTTGACTGGGCCTGGAATCTCTTCAGCTGTAGGTGGTCCTTTGTGGGGTAGGGGGTGCTGATCAGCAGACCGTGAAGGGCCCCTTGTTTTGTTCCATAGGCTTCAAACATCACCTAAAAAAGATAACCTCAAAATTGATAGCTCAAAGGAGCTGACTGGGGTTTCATTGTGGAAAACTACAGAAGAAAACTCTTTAAATTTATACCATATGTAACTTACATTGACTTCAGTATACTTGCCAAGTTTAGGCAAATTCTGTTTAGTAGGTATTTTAAGGGACCATCTCAAAATACAGGTACATTTATTATAGGGTTATAAGGGGTAATGCAGTGCAATCTGAAATTACACCTACTTGTCCCATGTTGGGATCTGTGACCTCCCTATACATGCTCATGTCCAAGTAATATCCACTCTCATTGGTCAGGTATAAACGAATAGGAATGCTTGTATCACTGGATGCAAACCTAAAACATTCCAAAATATTTGTTGTATGTTAAAAGCTTTTCCAGAATTTTCATCCTTAGAGCTAAATATCCATTTACACGAGTGTACAATCAAAATTATTTGTCTCCTAGAAAGTTTGAGCATCATGAAGTAGCCTTACTTGATTGTGAATTTGAGCTCGGCATTAAGAACCCTCATCTTCATGAGACGACTGCCGTATCTCATCACCATAGCTCGGACGGTCTCCTCCAGCTGTCGAGATATAATGACACATGGTGAATTCACAATGGTAATAACCAGGAATGGTAAGAAAATCAATGATTTCTATTATTAAAACATGAGTATATGTATATAGTAATGTTGTTTTTACCTTGCCTGGTTCTGGAATGGTCAGAGTTGGTGCAAAGTTCAAGAATATATGATTACAGTCAGTCTTCTTGGACTAAAATTATAACACAAGATCTATTTATTAGTATCATGAATGTTGATTCTGATACAAACTGAAAACATCATTATGGTCAATTCTGAAATACTGTGAAATTGCTAATTTGAGTTGGAAAAAAAAGGTGGAGGATAATTTTCTCTTTTTAAGGTATGATGAGATAAAAAAAAAACATGTCCTCCAGAAAATTCGAACTTTCAAACTCCAGTTCCATATTTGTTTATTAAATCCCAATACCTTTTTCTCAAACCAACAAAATTAAAATCAATGGAAATATAAGTGAATTTACAGGACTTTATCATCCCTAACTCACCAGTGGATGTGAGAATGCCACTTCTAATGAATCCAAAGCCTCCAGGAGGGTTCTCTCTGCTTCATTTTGTAAGTACTCAAAAGATGCCTCCTAATGAAAAAAAAAACATCAAATTTTTGTCAGTACAGTGTTACTTGAGGCATGTGTTTGTTTGAAACAAAAAACTAACAGTTCAGTGATCTCATACAAAAAATAATTATTTACAACTTTGACAAGAAACACTTTGCTCCATTGGATTTTTGATTAATATTGTAGAATTTAGAAATAGAAGACGAAAATAAAAAAGTGCAAGATGCATGTACTACACAATATGGTAAATCAGAAAAGTTCTTGTAAAATTAATAGTCTTGCATCAAAACAAATTTATTTTCTTTTTGAAAAGAATAACTTTTTTGTTCATAATTATTGTTGTGTGTAATGTTACCTTGGTGACAAGGTCAGAGTGCCTGATGATGACCCTCACAAAGAATCTGTAATCCGTCACTTCCTGTCCTGCTGCCACCTGTTAGACAATTAACAATAAAGTTTATAATGCAGGTAGCCCAGAATTAAACCCCATTTAAGATTGTTGGATACAACCAACCTTGTTCAGAGTCTGCAACATTATGAAATTTTTCAATCAACTTTAACTTTCCACAAAGTTATGTTGTGCATTAACCTTAAAATTATATGATTTAAAGAAGATAAGACATATTTATTAAGTAATTTTCAACATTTGAATTGTTTACATATGAGGTAGGCTTTTATATGAATTATATGTACTGTAAGAGTTCTCTTCCTTTAATCAGAAATGACTTTTAATTCTACCTTAGCTTTTCCCAGGTATAGATGCATCTTGTAGTTGTTGGTCTGAATGGCCTCCAGGTCAAAGTTCCTCAGTCTGTTGATCTCCAGCTGGAAGGCCAGGGCTGGCTCTAAATGTCTGTAAATTCTGTCCTCTCCAAACTAAAAAATAACAATAAATAATTTTTACAATTCTTGTAGAGATTTGATAAAAAATAGAGATATACAAGCATATAAAAACTTTTCTTCTATTAATTTTTTTATTTGCAACCGTCTTTTTTAAGTGAGTAACTCTTTCTATTATCATGTGGTGCTATACTTACATCAAATTTGGCACGGTATGTGAAATATTTTGGTGAACTTCTCTGAAAAAGAAATAAAATGTTAGCCAATAAAAAGTACATTTAATTTACACATATTGCACAGCTTTTCATTAACAAATCTTGTACAATACTGAAATTTAGACACATGAAAGTTTGATCACCGTGAAAACCATTCATTTTTAGACTTACCCTACAGTACACAAGGAATGTGATTCTTCTGATGGCCTTCTCACACAAATACTGCTCCTAAAAACATCACAAAACATGACATTCAATGATCTCAAACTACACCCATAATAGTTTTATTACAGAGAATTGAATCTTTAAAATTCATTATTTGTATTTTTGCGACTCCAGTCCATACCCTCTCTTTACAAAAATCCTGGAACTTGACAGCGAGGGCATTGTCGTCGTACTTCTCCTTTTTGCTGAATTTAATTCCTACGTTGATGATATGAATTGGCTCATCTGGATCTGAGGAACTCTGCAAAGGAAAATTTATCAAAATTAGTTCTCTGGCACCTAAAATTGATAATTTACATAATTTATTAGGCATACTATGAAGGGGTTCATAGAGCAAGATATAGTACTGAAACATACGCAACAGGTGATGGCAACCTAGTAAATTTTTAAAAGCCCTTTTAAACTTTTTTTTCATTTCTGCTTGTTTTTTTTTTTGTTTATATCAGAAGGTACAAGAAGTAACACTGACATGTAGAGAGATGGAGTCCTCGTTGCCGGCTGGACTCTTGGCCAGTATAGTGGGACTGCTGGGTGGACTGTCTGACTCCACCGTAAAGCACTCCAACACCTGCTCAAAGTGACTAGAAAAAGAATTTGTAAAAATAAAATCTTTGCGCACATCAAATATTTTTTCCCCCATTTTTCTATGGAGATGCTGATTTAAATGCAATAACCAGACATTCTTTAAAGAAAATGGGGATAAGATAAGAGACAAGGCATTGTTTATCCCTATTACGAGAATATGAGGACATTATTACAGAAAATAACAGAAGATGAGACGATCTGCACTAGCTCCCTAGATCCATCACTGCAGTGCATTCAGCCCAGGTATGTATGCACAAGTCATGTATCTACAATATGTAGATATGCTTTTGTTTAAATCGAAGAAAAAAAACGATTGCGAGTGTGTACGTGTTTATTTAGATGCATTATCACAGTCAGTGAAAAACTAATGCAGTGCAGTGTGTGTCGCCCCCCCCCCTTCCCAACAGCCCACATAAAGTTGTTCACTTTTTTTTACTAGAAATTTAAAAATGTAATTGTACTAAATATAGAGTCGATTAGCTTATTTTCTTTGAGACAACATGTGTAATAAGGGGGTTCAACAGTAATACAAACTTAAACTAATTTAAATTTGAAATTTCGTTGTTACAGTCAATGAGTTGACAATGAGTTACTGAACATTTAATGTTGTCTTCTTGGCATACAAACATGCTACATAATGTAAAATAAATATCTTTATCATAATGTTGAAAACAAAGAACCTCCACTTTAGATCTATGGTTTTAAATTTATAGAATTTCTAAATTATTGGGGAATTAAATATTTATTTTTTCAGTTTGATTTCATGTCAAGTCAATTAATTTCTGTAATTCATACATAATTATTTTTTTAATTATGATAGGCCTACATAATACTTTTATTATTGTAGCAGTCAAGAGTTCCAGGGTTGAAGAATAAATAAATACAAAATGCACCCATTTCTCCACAGGGTATATGTACACTTATAAAGCATTTCACATTTTTTAAAACCATGCATGTGTTATATTTATTTTTCATTTTGTAAAGATGAAAGAATGTTTTTTCATATTCTAATTATTTGCCCATGTAAATGTCAAAGGTTTTAATTTCCCAGAAAAGTTTTGTAATACAACTTTGTTTCCATTTATCTTTAATATGGATTTCATAAATTCACTATGTACAGCATACAGTATATCATGAATTGTTTTGTCAAATGTTATGTGATTTTATTATACAATGTATTTTATTTAGTAATCTCATAGAAATAATATATATAATGTGCTGCAGCTATTCCTAAAGAATTGGACCAATGGATTCATTCAGGCAGCAAGTTAATCCATCATGTAAGGAAAATGGTATGCTCCATATTAGCTATAAACCAAATTACCATGCAACATTCCTGGCAAACAATGAAATATAACAGTAGAATTGCAAATATTTAATTATACATCCAATGTTTGTGCATGTTTCCATGCATTGTTCTGAATTAAATGCAATTTTAAACACCAATTTACTCTCAATAATGGTATGTTACTACAAGAATGTCCTGATTTTCTCATACATGTATTTTCAGAATTGATTTTCATCCTCAAGAACATGAAGTGATGGAAATGATTTGCAGCTGCTCAGTATTCCTTGTACAGTCTACCATAATTTGAAAAGCTGTTTATGAAATAAAATTTCTTCATAAAAAAATGATTTGACTTTTTCATATACATGTACTTACTGTACAGGTGTTGAAAAGGCTATTAAGATTTGATAATCTTGACTTGCATATATTTGTGTGGTGGGTGTAAATGTCCATCAAGATTTTATTTCCAGCATGTACATTGTGTTAATTTGTTTTTCTTAATAATAGTAACTGAAAAGGAGATTAAAGGCTCCACTAATTGATTCAAAACAGGAAAGGGGAACACCATTTTATTCTGAAGGGAGGGGGGGGGGCAAGTTTTTCCAGGTCATTATTTTTTTATTTCTTTTCATGTCAATGAAGGCCAGGTCTACTAATATTTATTTCCAATAAGATGAAGGACAGATTATTTATTTTTCTCTTCACTGAAAAATGTCTGACAAGCTAAAAAAAATAATTTGTAGGAGGGGGAACACTGGTCTGGGGCAGATTATTTATTTTTTATCCAGTGTGGGACATATTTATTTTCAACATTTTTGAAATCTACCCCCCCCCCCTCCTTTTGGAAAAATATGGTAGTCCCTTTAACAAATACAGGAATATTTATGATTTCCACTAAGTCTTTCTTCTTAAAACGTACAACTTAAATCCCATAGGAGTTGAAGGTTTGAAAGAAAGCTATGATAGAATCTTGTATGCGAAAAAAAATATTTGTACATAAGTGTACATGTATGTACAGCAGTGACAGAAAGGTATATTAAATTTATCGAATCAATTATTGATGGAGGCTTTCAATTGACTATTTTATTTGAATATTCACATTTTTATTAACAATCGGCGTTTAAAATTACATGCTGCGGCAAACGTTACACGTAGCTGCATGTGTGTTTACACATATTCGAGGAAATGCGGAAGGACTGAAAGACGTCGTATAACATACATTATTCATACATTGTATAAAGAACGAAGTCACAAAATAGAAAGTAATATCCAGTGTTTTATGCATACTTTTCGATTTAGTAAAAAGATCCCAGCGCAGTCTGCAAGTATAGGCCTAATTAAAATCTACGAGGTTAACAAACTTTTTCAGGTACTAAAGAGTTATCTCCCATGCTAGGTCAACGATGCGTTTGAAAACTATATTTAGACTGTACCAAGATGTCAATTTTTAATCAAAAAGTTCAAGGGCAAGGCGACAATTTAATAAGTAGGTTTTTATTCTAAATTATTCATTAATTTCAACTTTTATTATAGTTTTCAAAAAGTGATGCTCATTTCTTTGTAATCCTTTAGGTAATTTATAATTTTCGATGATATCACAGGTGCTTGAGGACAGGACCCCCCCCCCCACCCCCTTCGATATAGACCCCTGGGCTTTTTCTATTTTTTTCTCATAAAAAATCCTTCATCGCCATATTTGTGATATGATCTATATCAGCAAATCGAAAAATTACCTTAAACAAACGTTCTATTAAATCTACCCTACATTCTCTATATAAAGTTAATTTATATATAGAGAGGGTATATATTTGTATAAAATGTTAGTTTAAGCAAATTTTCTGAATTGATAGGATAGATTATATCACAAATGTGTCATCCATATACAATGTATGTGAAAGAAGTCTGAAAGGCCCGGGGATCTATATCGGGGGTGGGGTGGGGTGTCCTGTCCTCAAGCACCTGTGGATGATATTAGGTAAATACCCTATTTTTCATATACTACTGACTGTTTTAGGTGAATAACTTAAATGTATCGGAAAACCAACTGAATGGGCACCACTTTTGTGAAAGTATAGATACAAAGGGACAATTAAATCACTGTGCAGTTATTTGTTTGTTTGCCTTGCCCTTGAACTTTTTGGTTAAATTTAACATTTCATTTGTTGACCTAAAATCGGAGCCCACGTGACTTTAGAGTGTCACATGATCAAAAAAATTCCGAGGTGAATAGCAATGGACATACCTTTAAGATAACATAAAGCTATTTTAACTAGAGTGTCTTGCTGAAAAATAAAATAGTTAAACATTAATTGTATCGCTTTCGGTGACTTTTTATAGGAAATGTTGCCTTAACTGTACTGCGAAATCCAGAGCGATTATCTTAACCGAAATTATTGTCAACATGTATTGAATTTACAGTGGACCTTCAGATATCCGGACGCCAGATATCCGGATGCTTCAGTACCCGGACGATTTTTCATCGGAACGAAATTTTAAAATGTTATTCTGTCTTGTTTAAATGGTGATTCAGATATCCGGATGCTTCACATATCCGGACAAATTGACTGGGAACCAAACCGTCCGGAGAAATGAGGATCCACTGTATAAACATATATAAAAATGACTCTTATACGTGTGTAAGTATTTACACATACTTAAAAATTTAAATGTAGAAAGCCTTTCAATTGAGAAAAGAGTAGAGTAGTCATCTAAATACTTAAATGATAATAATTTCGGAACAGGTGTTAAAAATGTTTTAAGCGAATTGAAAGAATGCCTGTTATATTATTCAGTCAGAACGGAGTCCGATTTATAACTCCCCCCCCCCCCCCCCCCCCCACTTATCCAACTACAAACAAAACTTTTAATCAAAACTTTAACTGATGATTCATTTTCAGTCTTATTAAAAATCATTTTACATGTCTTATTAAAACTCCCAAAAATTGTGTAAGGCATAATACATAATATGAACTCATTAAACTCAGAAGGGGGGGGGGGGGGTTACATTTAAATTTCAAGTATTCCTTTGTCATCAAGCAGGATATGAATGAATATTTCACAGAAAACAAGCAGTTTTAATGTACCCATTAACTAATTTAAAAAGTTTACTGTGCTGATATTTTTTTAAATCGGGATCGAAATCCCTCGATCGCATTCTTCTTTATGTGATGTAGTATCTTTATTGGCAAAATTTACCATTAGAGGGGGGTCTCTTCTCTACATTATTAGCCGGGCTTATTGCTCAAAGAGCAATTGCCGGCTAATGTGATCCTGTTCAAGGCAGGATGTTGACCCAATAGTCGCCATTTTAAAGTTAAGTTCAAAAATATAGTTCTTACTCTCAACCGCTTTTGAGATAATGCAAACGCTAAATAAAGCAACAAAAATAAAACGAAGTTTTATCTATATAAAATAAACATTAGTAGTAATGACTTTGAAAACTTCATAAGTCAAAGAACATAGTTTATTAGCGTAAGGATTTTTGATAATCAGTGTTACCATAGTTCTCTACACATACGCGGTAAAGCAGTCCTGAGAGGAAACCAGACTGGCCTGTTTGTTTACATTCAGCTGCGGTACCAGATTTATTCTGATTCTGACAAAATCGGACCGTGGTATTATGATTGAAAAACTCACTGTCAGTGTCTTATCATTTATATTGATAGTTTTAAAATAATTTTTTCATCAGAATATAAACATGATTCATGTAAGACATCCATTCTTCTCAGAGCTGTAAATGAGCCCGGCTCTCTGTACTTCTGAGTACTTTGATATAATCATAGTATTCTAAACTACAGTTCCATTCATTATGATAATAATATAAATAATAATTATCTTGACATTCAAGTTTTTTTTTAAATGTTCGTGCACCTTACAAACCATATTATAAAGAACTGACTCCTCTTTTTTTTTTTTTGGTGCCGGGGAAACGTTGATTTTTTTTTCCATCAGGACATTTTTTCACTAGATCTGATGTAAAGAATTTTTCTCAATTTATTTAAGAGAAATAGCTAAAAAAATTATTAAACCCGAATAATCAATGCAATAAAAAAGAAGCAAATCTCAAAGAGAAAAGACTGTTTGTTTCTTTTTCTCCCCATTCCTCTGTTGGATTTAATTCTAATCAACTAAAGCGGAGACACTTTCGTTGAGAATAAATTGTAAGTAATAATGATAATAAATAAATTTAAAAAAAAATAATAATAATGACGTATTAATAAATCAACAACTTAAATTCTTAAATTTATATTTACAGGGTAATATATATGTGTCCTAGCCAGTAAATTAGAATTTTCAGATTACGCTTACATGTACTACATGTTTAAATTATTCATGACGTTGCGTCAAAATTCTTCGTAAAATCTCGACAATCTGCTATAAAAGGTGCTGTATTCAGCGTTATTTTTCCAATGCATACATTTAAGTCAGGTATATAAATTATATATCATTTGATTCTAAAAATTCTAAGCTTTTTAAAATGTTTTGAACGGAGAATGTCTGACAGCCGGCATTTTTTTGGCCAATACCGTACTTTGTTCTTTTAGCCAGCTTTGTGCGAATATTTTCTTTTATGGCAAGAGAATGGGCGGGTCTTAGTACAATAGAGGGATATGTGCGTGTCCGAGAAGACATTATGTGGCTATTGTTATTATTTCGCACATAGTCATTGTCCAATCCGATGACAGAACAAAACATGCTGGTTTACTACGTTTACATTTTATCACAGACACATGGTTTAGGTCAATTTATCTGTTATCCAAATCTACATTCTAAACTTTTACTAAGGTCAGCCTTAAACATTGGCTGACCTTAGTAAAAGTTTAAAATGTAGATTTGGATAACATTTTAATAAAAGTATTATTAAGTATAAACAGCATTAAACTGTTTATACTTAATAATACGCATGGATTTTCAGCATTTACAGTTTTTATGACAAGATATGCACATGAAACTTGTACATGTATTCACCAATACTCGGGAATACGTGTAGACCTAGCGAATTGCTCACCAAACATGCTACAAAACTTTTAAATAATGTATATCATGTATATTCTATCAATTGTTTGTAACTGTATATAAATTTTACTGTGATCTCGGAAATTTGTACATATGTATAAGATCCTTGTCTAATCTGTGACTCAAATGCATAGAAAATATCACACAGCAGTAAAATTCCAAGGATGTTTCCATATAGTATTTTTGTGGTACTCACTCGTAACGAATTTCATTTATATTTAGCTATTTGGTCAGTTAGAAAGTATCACATGTGCCTCGATTAGCATATGAATTCATTCTTACGTCAGAAAATCTATAGTTCCGTCGATCTGTTTATAATGGGAGAGGCAAATTAGATTTAACAATTTTTTTTGAAAAATAGCATGTGAGCGCAGTTAGGTACAATTTTCTCCTTTCAAATATAGGTAGATTTCAATAAAATACAGTGACCAGCCAAAGGAGAAAATTGTACCTACATGTACTCATATATATTTTAAGGGCTTCAACGAGTGGGGTGGGGGTTAAAATGCAATGGGAATTGGCTGTAAACATTCAAATCACTTTTCTATTTTTGTTAAAAATAGTATTCTATAAAGGTACACATATCAGTGATTAGATGCAAATAAAAACTTGAGTAAAATTTAGACATTTAATTTTTGATTGGGGCCGCAAGTCGATCACTTCATCCTTTGTAAAAACACCACCAGGCTTGGTTAAATATTTCTGTCTATTTGGTCAGATTATACAATGTTCTGAATAACAGAACATTTCAAACAATTAATTGAATATACTGAAATGAAATCTAACAAACTTAACATCATATCAAGCAATTAAGATTTTGGAATCCACAACATCCCGATTTCATTAAGTATGTTTACAGTACTAAATTTTGTTTGAATTCATCAGTCATGTATCAGCCCGAGTGACCGCTTATCAGGATGAAGGCTGAGACTTGGTATCCAGTATGTAAATATTTTGTTTGTTAATCTAACTGATACACGTGATAGTATTTTATCTACAATACAGATCTTGTTTATATCATCAAAAGTGCTACTCCCATATTTCAAAGTCTGTTTGAGAGGCACATATACAGGCCATCTACAGATATTGTAAGTATTCAAATATTTTTTGATATCCTTTTACAAATTCTTATCATTTACTCTACATATACGGTAACAATGAATCTATATTATATAATACTATAAGCTATTCAATATTTTTGTTATAAAATATAAATATCTCTTAAACCAAATAATCAAAACTTTCCTTAGAATTCATTCCAGTTAAATTCTAAAGAGCTTGAAATATATTTTTTTACCAATTTATACTGTAGGTTTCTTTTTTATACAATATTGTCAAATCAGAGATAACATGTACATGTATATATGCTAGAAGATCTGGTTCAACAATGAAACTACTCTTGAAACAAACTGGGACCACTTTTTGCAATATAAAGAATAAACTGAGACATTTTGGTAATTCTGATGCAATAATTCAGAATTTAGTAATTATTACCTATGGGTAGAAAGAAGTGGACACAAAAAAATGAAAAAATGTGGTTACCGTAATAATAAAAAAATTGATTCTTCCTAGCTGTGTGAAGAATCTTTTGTTACTGTATTTTCAAGTTAAACAGAGGATTACAGTCTTGTGAAAAACTTACGTGCCCATTACTCATGTCCTAATCAGTACAGAGCAACTTCATAATTTTCAGATGGCATTATTTAAAATGGATATTCCTCAAAGAGCCCAGCCCTTTTTAGAGTGTGGCATTGAAGAATGTGAAAGAAACTGTGAGCTCTATTGCAACCCTTGCCATCAAAGATTGTGCAAACAATGCAGAGATGAACATCTGAAAAGTCTAGAAAACAAGAACCATGAGGTGGTCCTTTACCAGCAACGTAAACGACAACTTCCTGTGGAGAAATGCAAGATCCACCCCACTAAAGATGTGGACATGCTCTGTGAAGAATGTCAAGTTCCGTTATGTTCTAAATGTGTTACAATGGGAGACCACGAAAGGCATAAATTTGTTGATCTTGAAATAGTATACACAGAAAAATTTGCACTCTTCCAACAGGAAATCTCCAAAATTCACGAGTATTTTCTCCCTACATCACAAGATTTACAGAAAGAAATTAAAAAAGATTCCTCAGAAATTAAATACATCATGGACAACATCAGAACATCCATGAAGACTGAAGGTGAGACCCTGAAAAGTCTGGTGGACACAGTCGTATCTGAGAACATGGAGCAGTTAGACCAGATAGAGCATTCACTGTTAGAAGATCTAAACACCCAAGACAAGACCATGGAGGATTACATCACTTATCTCAATAACCTTGTCAAAGAGCTCCACAGATGTCTGTCCTCTACAGAAACCCAGAAATTAATGTCTGAGAAGAAACCAAAGATCCGATCCATACCAGAGACAACAAAACCAGTCACACCAGGATTTACTGCTGGTCAATACAGCGAAAGTGATGTCACCAAATTACTTGGTAAAATACGTGTCCCCAACACTAAATCAAAAAAGAGAGAAATAAGGCCCATTGAAAGTGTCTACAATACAGCAATGAAACCTACACATAAACAGATGAAAGAAAATAGAAAGAAATATGAAAAGAAACAAACACTGTCTCTATCTGCCTCTGTCACCAAGGTCAGGGAGTTCAATGTACCAGGTGTTGATGATGTGCACCATGTATCACTAGATCAATCAGACAGACTCTGGATCAGTGACAATAAGGGTAATCTTGTCCAAACAGATCTACAGGGGAATGTGATACAGAAGATAAAAACCAGTGGTGAATCTGAAGGTTACCACACAGTCACACAGGACAGGGATCTGATCTTTACAGACAAATACAAGAAAGTCATTAAAAGGATAACACAGGATAAAAAAATCACTGAATTCCTTAAAACTGGAGACTGGGAACCACTCTGTATACACTCCTCCAAACTCAATGGGGACTTACTGGTAGGGATGGGGAAGGCCGGAAAAGGTAAAGTCACCAGGTACAACAAGACAGGAAAAGAACTACAGAACATAGAGAGGGAAAACAAAGGAAAAAGACTGTATATAACACCACACTCTATCACAGAAAACATCAATGGAGATATCTGTACATCAGACAATTATAAAAATGCAGTAGTAGTGGTGAATAAATCAGGACAACACAGGTTCTCCTACTTAGGTCAGGGGTCAGTGTTATCTCTCCATGGAATCTGTACTGATGTCCTCGGTCACATCCTGGTCTGTGATTGTATCAGTGACGCTGTTCACCTCCTTGATCAGGACGGTCAGTTCTTGTCTCTATTACTCACACCACAACAAGGGGTAGAGGATCCCTTGAGTGTGTGTGTGGATGATGAGAACAATCTCTATGTGGGACAACGGTACACCAAGACACTGACAGTGTATAAGTATTTACAGTGAAATATAACATTGCAGTTAAGTACATGTATTCTTTTATACAACCATTCTGTGTGTTTACATGTATTTGCACAGTTATAATATTTTTCATTATTAAACAAAAAGACATTTTGAATCATGTGTATCAGTGGTATACTGGAAATGAATTGTTTTGAGTTACACAATTATAACTGATAAGTTTAAAAGACACTATAGTTTGAAAATAATCTAGATGCTAAATTATTTAACAAATAACAAATTTGCTAAAATTCGTGAATTCAAATGATATTTTTAGTCAATTTTTATTCTGAATGATTTAACAGTTGATACATATATATAAGTCTACTGGGTTTTGTTCGGTTTACCTGTTAATTGATGTACATAATTTGGGAGCAATCGTTATATAGTGTATATATCTAAACCTATTCTCTTGGTTAATTTCCAAAAATGCACATTGTCGTATAGTTGTATTTAATTAAGAAATAAGGTATCATTTTTAAACATCTATCGGGATATAAATACGGGTTGGTCACGAGATTAAATTCCATAAAGCCCGAAGGGCTTTATGATGAATTTTATCTCATACCAACCCGTATTTATAGCTCGATAGATGTTTTAAAATGATACCTTATTACTTATATTTACATTTGTGACTTATTCATACTTTATATTTGCCGGATTGTAACTTTTAGCGTGTAAAATGCATTATTATGCCCCCGGATCGAAAGATCGGGGGTATATTGTTTTTGTCCTGTCTGTCTGTCTGTCTGTTTGTTTGTTTGTTTGTTTGTTTGTCCCACAACTTTAACCTAGCCCATAACTATTGAGTGGTTGGGGCTATGGCTTTCATAATTCATAGGTGTGTTACTTGTGACATGACCTTTCTTTGGGTACCACCAAATTTGACCTCTTGACCTTGACCTTGGAGTTTGACCTACTTTTATTCTATTTGTTATCAACTTTAACCTTCGCTATAACTTTTGAACCATGAGAGATAGACTTTATTGTATGTATACTCCACGAATTAAGCACTTTCAACTGACACCAAGTACAATGACCTGGTGACATTGTCTGTGTCCTTTATGTTAAAAATAGTTTTTTAGAACTTTCGGTATAACTTTTGAACCATAGGAGATAGAGACTTTATATTTGGTATGCCTACTTCACTAATTAAGTGCTTTCAAACGACACCGAGGTCAATGACCTTGTGACCTTGACTGTAACCTTTATGCTAAGAATAGCTTTTTCGAACTTTGTTGCCGCCGGGGGCACAGTGTTTCACAAACACATCTTGTTTTTCAAATTCAACGGCAAGTATGTAATCCACTGAACGCGCGTCGACCCATTATGACATCACTGAGAAATTACGTCAAACTATTATCCAGACGCACATCTATGACCCCTTGACCCCGTACCTGTATTTATCCTGCAACTACCCCTTGCATTGACCTAATAAAGGTAACCTAATAAACCAAAGCTTTAACCGGTCACGTGATGTGCCTAAATCTGTCGGAATTAGCTTGTTTTGGACGCTCAAATGTAAAATTTTGTTGCAGAATAAACAAAATCCATTATAACTGTCTTGAAATATAAGCGATATTTGGGCTCGGGTCGAAAACGTAAGAGGGCTCGGCAAGCCTCGCCCTCTATCACGTTTTCTTACCCTCGCCCAAATTTTGCTTATATTTCAAGACAGTAACCATGTATTTTATATTTATACAGTTATAGATACGCATTCCTTTCAGTAGTGTTATATAAAGGAAAACATTTGCAAATGTAAATATTATGTCATATACTACACTGGTTCTACATTTATGAGAATAACATATTGTCATGGCACAACATCATACAATTTCGAAATTGTTTGATGCTAATACGAGAAGTTGTAATAAAAACTAATTCAAACATGTAAACGTATTTTCGCGCAAACGCAAGTGGGAATGCATTGGCGCAAATAAATTTTAGCGCTTGCACTTTTCATTAAAGTATTTAAATGTTATATTTAGTTTATTTTATTTATACACCTATTTGAATTTATGGTTTGTCAAGAACGGAAACACAATAGCTCTTCCGTAAATAAGTAAACATTTGTCAACTTTACCATGGTGTTGCATTGACGTGGTACATGACTGTACAAAGTTAAAATGTATTTTAATTTCATTTCAAATGAAAGAAATTGAGTATTTACGCATTTTATTCCTATTTAAACAATGCATGCATCGAACGAAAGTTACATGAATAAACGGTCAGCATAATCAAGTATTTTTTTTTGCACGCTCAATCGCCATGCTTAATTGCATTGTTTACCTCCAGGCGATAGATGATTGACACACCGAGAAGCCAAACTTTGAAGGTGCTGATGATAAGTAATGGGTAACAACTACTGTGGTAACAATTAGTTATTTGGCAGATATACAGTGCTAGTGTGTATATAAAATCCAACGACCTTTTGGCATTACGTAACAGCGCCTTCCGATTTACATTTACTTATGTGAAAGCTTTGAACACATATACAAAATATATTATTTAGAAACCCGTTAGCGCACAATGAATTTTATCGTTCAAGGGCTCTTGCGCCAAATGCGCTAAAATTAGTAGTGCGCCAGATATTCTCGTTTTACAGTATTTGTTTTATTAATTTCAACTTAAATGTTTTTTTTTTATCCTTTATGTTATACATGTATTGTTTTGGGTAGTTAATGGGCTAGTGACTGGCAACCTCGGGTCTAGTAACTTTGTAACTGCCACTAGCCCGACGGGCTAGTAACTTATTTTTGTAACTGCACACCCCTGCTACTTGCTACTTTTCTTACCTGCTTATTGTTCTTGATTTTGAGGTTTTATGATGTCACAAAGTCCCACTGATGCAAACAGATCACTGGACATAATGTAAATCTACACTACTTTATCAAGCTAATTATATTTCATTTTTTTAATATAAACGCATGTCTGTGTTCAGTTGAGTTAATTGATTTCGTACTAGTTTATTCATCAGTTTGAACAAGTCGGTAATAAACTAGTGCTAATTGTAACGGGGACCGTTACAGATGTTCCCCAAACGCTCCCCATCTTCCGTTTTGATACCTTTCTCTACAAACTTCATTAAAAATGTGTAATACTTTTTTATATTTAATACAATTTAAATATTTTAAGAAGTATTTTAATGGCAAACAAAGGCGTTCCATGTGAATAGAAATATTTAGAAAAGGCAGTTTTCCTATTTCAACAAGAAATTTAAAAAAAGCACTCAGACTCAGTACCATGCGAGTCGCAATATTTAGAAAAGACCCTCTTCTCTGTAAACAAAAGACACCCGGCGTATCATGTGAATGGTTGTATTTAGAGGGTTCGTATATGGGAGATTATTAATACACAAAGATTTTTTTTGAAATAAAAAAGCCCACTCACACGGCGGACCATGTGAATGGCAATGTTCAGACACCACTGCTCACTTTGACACAAGTAAACTATATATATTCATTCAGAAAAGATTGTTTTTCTTTTGATAAAAAAAACACCACTCACATGGCGGACCATGTGAATGGCAATGTTAAGACATCACTGTACCCTTACTATTTGTTAACTTTGACACAAAGTAACCTATAGTTGATTAAAAACAGGCCCTGCATCAGACAGCCTGCATTACTATAATAGTGTCTTAATGTGTATACAAGAAACATGTTGTCATCCCATGAGAATCCCTCGCAAGGCATATAAAGACACAGATTGCAATTCAAGACATATAAGATTTTGTAATTTTTCGGAAACATTTTTAAGAAGGAACTTTGTCTTTCTTTTTTTTCAACATTACACTTTTTAGTCTTCCGAAGGGTCATCAGACAGCCTAGGAGACGACGACAATGTCATTCCGTATATTTTACTTTTTCGCCGTGCAATGCAAGGGTTCATCAAGACGTCGCAATGTCATGATGCACGACACTGATTCCTCCTTTCAGAGCTCTCCATGCCAAGAAGAAAAATATTCCTCTAGCGTATATAAGAAAAAAAAATACCCCTCACACGGCGGACCATGTGAGAGGCGGTAAGTATATGAAAATGACTGTCTGACTATTTCTCCACTAATTAAACCTGTAAGGTCTAAGTATGCCACATAACAAACAGCACATAACAAATGCTTTATGTCCAAAATGTATTGAACACCGTTTCGCCCTGTAAGGGCTCATCAGGCCGCCTAGCAGACGACGACAGTGTTTTTTTTTTTAACGTTTTTTTTCTCATAATCAATTAACATGTATAACAATTAATGTACAATAAACATATGCTCTATATTAAAATGGACATGAATTGAATAAAATCTGTATATAGCTTTAATCATTATTATCGCGCATCTGTAGAACATTTAAATTAATAAATTACATCGTGCATTTTCTCTCTTATCCAATGAACATGTATGACAATAAATGTACAATAAACACAATTGTTATATTACAATAGACATGAGTTATATAGAATCTGTATGTACATTTTGCATTCTCATTGTGCATCTATCGAACAGCTGTTACATTGCTTTACAAATTTTACAATTTAATAGAAATCGCATCATGGAAACTATAATACAAATGTTCAATTGTCACATTTGGATCTTCTGGGAAGTCTTTTGCGAGCACCAAGTCGAGACAAGAGCCACTCTCTGTCGTTGGCTTGTTCACAAGTTGTTGGTAGCCAAAGCTTGTAAACAACGTTTTTAGAGATGGTTTTCCAAAGTAGTTGTCATTGAAATCGCCCAGAATCAACACTGGGGAGGATATTTCTTGATTGATTTGGGATAATAGAGAGCTGATTTTGGCTTTAAACTTATCCATTGGATATATTGGAGGTCTGTATATCACGAACATCGCTACCGCTGTTGGTTCTAATATTTGTATTGACACACACTCTAAGTCCTTTACTTTGGTCGTGTACCTTGTATGTTTGACATCTTTTGTAAATATTGCGACCCCACCCTTAGCCTGTGATTTTAGTTGTCTAAATATGGGATCAGAGGATGTGTATGCATCCTCTCGATAGACTGCGTGAACATCTGAGTTTGGAATTAAGCTGGGAGGTACGTAGTCTTTCTTGGTAAGCCATGTTTCTGTGAAACATATAACTTGGGAGTCATTAACAAAACCAGCGTTTTCAATGTCTTTCCTATGTGAGAGGAGACCTTCTGTATTATGCAACAATAGTTTCAGACAATAACATTTGTCATCAACACCAGTTTGGAGGAGGTAGTTTGGCATGCTAGAAAGTGATTCCTTAATTTCTGCTGACGCAAAAATACAATCTGTGTCAAAATGCAAGATGCTGAGTCCTTGTAATGTAGTTGTTCTACTTAATGCTACATATGCCATTCCTGGTTGAAATATCTTTTGAAGTGAAACTACCACTTGTGTTGTTGTCATCCCTTGCACTTTGTGAATGGTTGCTGCCCAACCCAGCGTAAGTGGCAATTGTTTTCTGAGTGCATTTCGTCCTACAAGAACATCTTCATATGGCGTTATACGGACAGCTTTTTCTGATCCTTGTACATTTGAAACTGTGGTGGAGATGGCTTTTCTGCCAATGTTTTCGTTATCAAATTGTATATATACCGCATCGATGTCATTTCCCCTGACCTCTATAGCAGATATTGTACCAAATGCGCCATTAACAAGACCATCTTCTGTATCGATGTTTCTTGTTAACATAACCCGTGCATTGATTCCAAGTTTGATTATGTCTGGTAGGTTTTCTGGCGATGAGGAGGAATAGGGTAGCTTTCGCAAGAGCAGCGTACCTGAGGTACTTTTTGTGTAATCTTTGGCTGTTGAGTACAGACATGGACTGCAGACTGTTTCTACCATCTGTTCATTGTGTGCATCCACTTCGTTGTTGGTTGAAAATATATGCAAAGCATTCTTTGACTCTATCGGAATTGACTCTTTAGAAACAGACTGAAGGAGTTGTAAGTCTGTTTGTTGCAATGGTTCTCCCCGCAATCGGACTCTTAGACGATTTAACATTTCGGCAAACTTTACATCTTCCTTTTGACGCATGATCTCAGACAGTCTGGCAATTTGGAATAATGGATTCCAGAGATCTAAAATTATAGAATCCTTTAGCTTGTACAGAGGAGATGCCTTCACTGGAGGAAGCTGGTAGAAATCACCAACAGCTAAAATTGCAACATTTCCAAACACCTTCTTAGATTGTTTAATTTGGGTCAGCCTGCCATGGATGTATGTTAGAAGTTTGTGGTCTACCATCGAAATTTCGTCAATGATAAGGAGTTTTAAGTGCTCATATTTTGCTCTTAGCGAGTTTAGGATGTTTTCCCCCAAAGGCGTGTATGGGAGTTTAATATTTTTGCTAATCCCAAATGCTGAATGCAAAGTCATACCGCCTATGTTGAATGCAGCTGTTCCAGTTGGTGCTGTTATAAGCACCGATAAAGCATCAGGTGTTTCAAGTGTTTTGGATAGAATTCTGTTTGTTTCGTGATATATGCATTTTATGAGATGCGATTTTCCTGTTCCTGCTCCTCCGGTTAGAAACAGATGAAAGGGATCAGGAGACTTTTTCCATGCTACTTCAAATACCCATTCTCTTACTTTGTAGAATACTTGTTGTTGAATCAAATTCATTCTTCTTAATGAATCTTGTATTTTGGTAGGAGAAATTTTAGGTTTCTGATATTGTATGATTCCAGCTTGGGTAGATGTAGACGATTTTTTAGAAATCGCCAGAAGTTCGATATCTGGAGATATGTCTTCGTCCTCGTCATTAACTTTGCTTGTATTTTTCTCCTGCAATGTGAGTCTTTCTGCTTCACATTCAGGGGCTACTGCTGCCCATGCGTCTTCTCCGATGCGGCCCTCCTGTACATCATCCATTGCTTTCTCTAAATTATCTGCATCCCTCTCAAAGCGAGCTCTGTTTTCATTAATGATGTTCAATACGGATCTTTTTCCGATTTTTCCATTGAAGATGTAATGTTCAAAATTGAAGAATTCTTCATGTTTGATTATTGCAGTTCTGTGTGGTAAGTACAGTTGAAGCAATGTCAGGAAGTAATCATTTTCCTGCTTCAAGCGATTGAATCGGGGGTAGCGGATGACAGCTTGTTTTCCTTTCTTTCTTTCTTTTATGTACCCTAGTCCATTATTCAGTTCATAGTGCAATAGCTGTGCACCTTTTTTGGAAGAAGTTGGAGGTCTAGAGGCTGGATAGAGAGAGTAATGTGAGCAGAACTCTGCCAAACATTGTTCATCAAATGGTTGTCCAATTGGTCGAGCGTAATATTTGTCAATGATGGAGGACATCCATATATTTTCACTGTTTCCTTTTCGTGATTTCAGTATGTTCAAAGGAAGACTCATCTTAATTGCATTGCTTCCTGTGGGAATGAATACAACTTCTCTTGAGCATTCTTTCAAACGCATGCTGCAAACTCTGAAAACAGCTTCCTGTGCAGACACTTCTCTGTTTTGGACGTAAACCTGAGCAATGTGTTTCATTGCATTAGCCGCATCCTTGTTGCCCTCTCGTGCTTCTTTTTGTGCATTTCCTATAAGTTCGCCGACTTCGGCTTCTGCTTTGCTGATATATGATAGTATATAAGCTACACATGAGTAAGGGTCCATAACATATTGAATGTCCATGTTTGCATTCCATGCACGCAGTAAAGTTGGATTGTAATTGTTAACCCAACCATTTTCTACGTTTCTTTTGTAATATATCGTGTTTTTCTTTGTATTTGCAGACAGACTTTCCTTTAATTTGGCGTAAGTAATATTACAAGCAAGTAGAATGTCATCAAATGTTAAGTTAGATTCTGTTGAGTTGATTATTCTCCATATATCTTTAACAATTTGTTTTGGAGATCTCTCGGCACCAGATTTACATAGGTGTTCAATTTCCTGAAGTGTTGGCATGTTAGTAGTTTGATTGTTATCTCTCTCTTTGTTTTCATTGTCTTCCTCTGTGACTTTTGCAAGAAACGTTTTGCGTATTGGAGGCCTAGGGAAATTAAATCGACATGTCGTTGAGTTCTTCTTGCATGACTTTGTGTGTGTCTTACTGTGAACCTGTACAGCATTAACAATATCATGGAGTTCAGAATCGCTTTTCTTATTTGGCATGGAACATGATACATATTTATCAACAAAAGTACAGATTTCTTTCTCTGTGTTTTCGTTTAATTTAGGTGCATTCCTGACCCACAATAAACAATGGATATGTGGAGAGCCGCGCTGCTGAAACTCTGTTCGGTAGAAGAAATCCACTACGTCTCCGACTGGTTGTGAAGGGGACATAATTAAGTCTGTGAAAAGTCTTTGCACACGGTTATTAAATAATCGGGCACACATCACAGGGTTTTCCCTTATAAGGTGGCATTTTTCTGTCCATTCTATATCTCCAGGTGATCTTGGGTCTTCCGGGTCTTTTAATGCATTGATTGTTTCATCCCATCTAGTTTCACCAGCGGAAAACGTTATAAACCATGTCGGGATTCCTAACTGCCGAATCATGGCGTATAGATCTTTCATTGTTCTTTGCCAATATGGAGGCGATCCGCGTACTGGTTGGAGGAAACGAAAACCAGCATCTGATTTAAGAATTTTCTGTAAATCATTAGCATAAGTAAGCATTGCCGCCGTTACTTTACCTGCATCATTTGTATTTCCTTTCCCTTTCCGTAAGGCTATAGATATGTTTGATCGAATGTTTGACATTTCAATCATGAATTGAGCAAAGAAGATAAACTGATTATCTCTTGCGAATCTTTTGTCGGCGCAAAATAAGCGGGCATTGAAGTATTTTGTAGGGGACAGTTTTATAGGTCGATCTTCAAAGTATCCGAATTTGCCATCTGGATAAAGGTTTGGAAAAGCCATTGCATCCGCTCCTTTTTCCTGGAAGATACTTTGCGGTGTTTGATTTTCACCGGGTGCAATGCAAAAAACTTTGTTCTCTGTGTCTAGATACTCTTGTCCAATATCAACAGGCTGAGAACACGTTTCTACTGGTTGTGTGTGCATTGTCAAATTCTCCTGTTCTGAACTTTCATTTTCTTCATCCGAAGAATTTTCTTTTTCGTCTACTTTAACTAAATCTGAATCGGTTTCTGGGTCAAACCAACTGTCACTGAGTGCTATATTTGAATACCATGGGTTATTTCTTTTCAGGAACTCTATTGCTTCTTTTACCTTTTCTGGTCTAACCCATTCATACTGGTAATGTCCTTTGTATGACAGCTTCCTTTTAAGTTTAACTTTGACCATTTGAGCCTCATTAATAGTTCTAGGCAGAGAAGTCGTGATACTGCTGATGTTTGACGGGACGTTTACAATTTGTCCTTTGACACCTTTTTGTCCACCCTTTGGAAGTGAGAGGAGTTTCATGAAAGGAATTCGAAGAGCAACAAGTTGTCTTTCGAGGTGGTTTAACATTTTTAGCTCATCGGGCATGATTGAAAGCTGTAATCCATTTTCAAGAGCTTGCGGTGGCATGTTACCTGCACACAATGTCTGTCACATGTATGGCAGATCCATTCCTTCGACTCGAAAGTATACTGTCCACTTAGACATCTTGTAGCTTTACTTGAGAACTTGCCCTTTAAATACTTGGAGCTTGCAGATCTTTACTTGAGATTTGTAAAGCGTCCTTGCACACACTGTACACGGATATGATGGAATTTTCTTGATGTTCTTAGTGAATGTTTGCAGTGCAACATGAAGATTTTTGCGTCTTTTATTTACGGCTTCTTTTTTCTTTATTGGAATTGCGGGATTCTTGTGATATTGTTGGAATAGGAGCATTTTCAGTTTGTGGCGAAATAAGGAATTGGATGCATACCGTTTTATTGAGGACGCTTTTACATTTTGCCTAAAGCTGGTATTAGATCTGTACTTCTTGAGTGAGTAGTAAAGAACGCATTTCTTGAACTTCAAATTTTCGCTGTATTTTTTCTTAGATGCCGATCTAACATGCTGCCGAAATGCTTCGTTTTCTTTGTATTTCTGTTTAGAAGCTGCTTTTTTACGCTCTTGAAACATTAGGTTCTCTTTGTATTTCTGCTTCGAAGCTGCCTATAACTGCTGTTGAAACTTAATGTTCTCTTTGTATTTCTGCTTCGAAGCAGCCTTTAACTGCTGTTGAAACTTGGTGTTCTTTTTGTATTTCTGCTTCGAAGCAGATTTTATTTGCTGTCGAAATTGTAAGTCATCTCTGTATTTCTGCTTCGAAGCTGCTTTTCTTCGCTGTTGAAACTTTTTGTCCTCTTTATATTTCTCCTTAGAAGCTGCATTTTTATGCTGTTGAAACATTCTATCTTCTTTGTATTTCTTCCTAAAACTTTCTTTTTTACGCTGTTGAAATGTTTTATCCTCATTGTACTTCTGTTTAGAGGCTGCTTTTTTACGCCGTTGCAGTTCTTGGTCTGAAGTATATTTCATATTTTCTTTCTTCCTATACTCTTCCTTGTTTTTAGCGTACACATCTTTTTTCTTGACAGCCGTTGGATTTTCTTTTTGAACACTAAGAACAACATCATAATGATTCAAGTTTCGATGGTAGAGATAAATTCCATCTGTTACATTGGATTGTGAAGGACTGTGTTTCATCCATTTCCAATGCGGTCCATATTTGGAATATACATATATATCAACTTGAAGCATATCTGCGGCAGTGAATATTTCTGTTTCAGTCGCCCATATTCTTTCGGATTGCATTGATGTATTTGATAAATATGCTTCTACATTTCCATAGTACTTGTTTGGAAGAGCGTTGCTTAATTCATCCTGATGCGCAAGGAGATGATTGCAAATTTGTGATCTGATTTGAGAATGGTATTTTTCTGTACCAGTTATAATGTATGACAAGGCACTAAAAAAACAGTTTCCATCAGGTTTTGTTTCGTGTAGCAGTGATGGATATCCTAATTCTGTAGGTGATTCCTCATTTTCAAACGGACAGTTTATGTTGTTTAGTTTTAATTCTTGTGCAGTTTGTAATCTCCAAGATTCCTCGACTGGTTGATATATCAAGTCGGGTTTCATTTCATCTCGCTTTAATCGTTTTCTTTTTTTCTCTTTATCTCTTTTTCTCCGACCTGAGAGGGATCGTTTTCGCTTGGCCATAACTGTACTTTCATTGCCCGTGATTAGCTTGATTTAGGCCTGAAAAGATAGATTTATTGTATTTTCACATTCTAAATTAGGAGGTATATTAGAACATTCTTTTATACCTCCTTGGGAGCTCTTTATAAATTTCCTAAAATTTTAATGTAGATAATTCAGTTCAATATTTGCATTTGTTTAAAAAATATCCTGGTTTGTGAATTCACAAAGAGCTCCTGTGAATTTAACAATTTATATTCATTATGTCTACAGATACAAACAATACAACATACTAAGTATATGGCTGTCTGCCGCCACACATTGACTACTTTCAACCTTAATCTTACTTTTGATTAACAATTATATATATATAATTTCTTTGTAGGCATTATAGTGAAGGTGTGACGCCCAGCACCGCGACGGGGACGCCAGCCGTTTTCAAGCCATGTGTTTTTGTCCCCATTATTACTTTAACATTTTGTACTGTTTCCCAAATTCATTTTTTTTTGTAAGATCTATCCAAATTTCAAATATTTCTTTGTAATTAACTCACATGGCTTGAAGGTGCCATATTATGTTTTATTTAGTTATCATGGCCACGTATGTACAAATACAACATTATTTGGCAAGAACAAGATTTTAAAAACACTACTTGCAATATAAAACGTCATATCATATTTGTGATACAAGTGAATAAGTCATTATCATGTTATTCATTACAAAAGATATCTGTCTTCAAGTGGCAAAAACAATTGTCACTGCACTGTACAAATTACAAAGTTTTTTTTCTCAAAAAAATTATTTTTGAGAAATATACAACATCAGAAAGAAATTGTAATAAGTCCTCAGAAAGAAGTATAGTTTTCTGTTATCTCGAAATCGATTTTATCACTGTTATTTTTTGGCATCAATAGAGCTTATGTTAGAGTTTATGTACAAGAACGTGGTGCTTCCCTTTTGAATACGTGTCTTTTTCCTTTTTTGTCTGACAGGTTTTTTTTTTTTACTTTTTTTTTTCTCGATAGTCGATCAGATGGATGTTTCTTTACATCTTTGAATCGTCTTTTGCTGTTTCCATTTGAGTCTTTACTGGACTATTAATATCAGCTATCTCTTTTGACTTTAAAGCACCACTACTCTCAACCTCCTCTGACACCCCAGTACCACTGGTGTAAACATCCTCAATCCAGCTTGTGTCGAGTTCACTTTCTAATTCTCGACACTTTTCCTTGAGATCTGCTGAATTACTTTCTAGTTTTCTATTCTTTTCTTTCAGTTTTTGTATTTCCCTTTCAGACTCACGTAATTTTCTTTTTATGATGGCCTCTTCTTTTTTTAGTGACAGAAAGTTTAGTTCTATTTCATGGTGATGTTCTTTAATGACTTTCACATCCTGCTGAACTTGACTCGTTATAGAATCGACAAGTTTTAGGTGTTCCTCCGATAACTTGTCTTCTTGGCGCATTTTGAAACAAAGACCAACCAATTGTAGAAGTGATGCATCAATTGAGTTCATTTTCCTGAAAAGAGTATCCATATGCCAATTTTCTTTCAAATTTTTGTTGTTTTTTTTTCTTCAAGTGACCATAACATGAGTAGTATTTGCTTTAACAGCATAATTAGATTTTTCCCAAAGAAGGTACATGTATATGGCTATTTGCCACCTCACATTGGCTTTTTAGTCCCATCGTTATCTTTCCTTGAATAATTCAGCTTGGCCTAAAATATATTTTTTCTTGCAGGCAGGTAAGCAAAGGTGTGGCGCCCAGCACCGCGACGGGGACGCTAGCCATTTTGTCAAGCCATGTGTATTCGCCAAATAACTGTTTTTCCTTCCCAGTGATATCTAATATATATACTCTTTATAAATTTGTTTCAGAGGAACTTTTTCTCATCCTTTAAATCTAATGGTTGTTAAAGGCATACCACATGGCTTGAAGGTGCCATGTACCAAATTTAAAAAAATATTGGTCCTTTAATCATAAGGACCATTATGTAATAGTTAAAGATGCGACCACATCTTTGAAGCCCAGGCCGCGTTTGGGCTCTTTTTATGCATATGTTAAAGGCGATCACCTTTTTGAAGCCCGGATCGCGGTCGAGCTTTTGTTTGTACATCTTTCGGGATAATTTGCAACCACATCTTTGAGGCCCGGGTCGCGGTCGAGCTCATTTGCTTGCATAGTATTTTGGGTTTTTTTGTCTCTTCTTTCTGATTGCGACCACAATTTTAAGCCCGGGTCGCGGTCGAGCTCATGTTGCAAGTATTTTTGTCTTGATAAAGTTTGCAGTGACAATGACTCTTTTGCCTTGATATCCACCCCTCCGGTAACCGTGACCAATGTGTGCACTTAAGCAAGCACAGATCCGTCCAGCTTGAGAGCTAAACTTACCAACAGTCAAACTCTCCCCAGGCGGACCCTCGCCAACCCCAAACAGGGTATTTGCGGCAGAGAATCAGTTTGCTACTTCCTCTGGAAACAATCATGAGCTCGAGGGGGGTTGAGCTTGCATGAAAGTTTTCACACTATGACCTGGATACTAGCCCATTTAACAAATTTCCTCTTCCCAACAGAGGATACCATGACATGGTAGACCAAAGGTCTTCGTGATCCAGTTCTGCTTCTAAATGCCGTCAGTCGACTTGTCGACCATAATTGCCTCAGCAGCAGTTCGTTACTCGAATCAAGCTGCTCCATACTATAGGAAATGGCGTGCGGGACATACCGACGTAACGAGTGAAGGACCTTATTAGAGGGGAAACCTATCCGTTTGCCGGGTTGAGTTTGATGTCAAACACTCAGGCTCCTTACTGCTTTGTTTCAACTTTGTCCCGATCATCTCCTCCCATAGCATGTCTCGAGCTCCGTTCTGTCTTAGTCTACAGCTTAAAATCCAGCGCATTACTGACTGCGCCATGCCGTTCGTTTGCTCCTTGTCTGTTTGTCAAAACTATTTGGTCGAAAAATCTACCGACCACACCGAGACTCGAACCCGGTCTGCCTTACACTCAAGTTGAAAGTCCAGCGCGATACCGACTGAGCCACGCGGTCTTCGTAAACGATGAATGTTAATAGATAGAATTTTATAACAGTTTATGTATTTGATCAATGACTTTGTTTAGGTTGTCTGAAAATAGATTATATATAAAAAATGCAATTAAATTATTTTATTCATACTGTATTAAAGCTTCAATTCTATTTTTATGACAGCATTTACATATCACAAGTGAATTATTCTTAGATTTCTTAAATGATTATATTTAGAATATCGTGCATCGGATTTTTACATAGTCTGTTAAAATAAAATAATATAAAACCAATTCAAACCAGAGTCCCGATTTGCAGAAGTAAAAATAGTTGACCATGCCTAAAAGACGCTGGCAAGGTATACTTTATTTCAAATTGTTTTGAAATAGGCTGGGGAATTTTGAGGCGTGCGAATCCAGGCGTGTTTATGCTTACAAGTACTTGTGAAATTTCATCGTTTAAGCTTTTATTAGAAAGTATTCAAAATTTAAAATATAAATGATAGTAAACAGCGGGTATTCATGCCATGATTTTGAATACACTAGTATCTAAAAATAGGTCTTACGATAATTTTTCACAATATATATTCACACAACAAAAAAGTGTAAAAATGTACACCTTAACATTCCACTTGTGTTCTTTTTCATTTAGCCTGTGACAATATTAAATGTGTCAACTGAAAGTTCTCCACTATAGAATCAGAGGCGTAGTCACAAACTTAAAAGTGGGGGGGGGGGGGGGCTCAACTCCAGAAATTCTTTGACAAGAAAAAAAAGGGGCGTCAGACAGGTCACCAGCATATAGTACCGAAGTTTTCTGTAGTATTCTATATATCGCCAACACTCCAATCCCCCAGTTCCAATGGCCATGGAATAATATGAATGGACGAATACAGGATATGTACATGTAATACGGAGATATGACATGAAATAATATTAGTCATACCACACTTTGAATGGTGGGGGCCTGAGTTTTCGTGTAATTTAATAGAGAACCAGAAACAAAAATAGTGGCATAGGTCAGATATGTATCAAAGTATGGAATTAATAATATTAATCATCTCATACTTTAAAAATTTTAAAGGTGTGCGCCCCTCGCGCCTCCGTAAATAGCTAGCCAAAGTGATATCAAGTCCCTGTCTAAGCTGAATGAGAGGATTTCAAATAGGGTTTTTAAACTTGATTGACATTCATTACAGGTATACCAAAGTAAGAATTTTCAATACTGCAGGTATCTTGTAGAAATTACTTATTTTGATGAGATTTGGATTGGCTAGAATATATTCTATAGTACATATATGTAAAAATAAAAGAGTGCTAATGAATCAGCAAAATTAAATAATAAAAAATCCGCATGTTTGACAAAACTTACTTTGTGACCATGTGTTAAACAAGAAAAGGGATTCAGCAAATAAATAATTACTTTTAGATGTCAACACACGGGGCAGCTTGTGATTCTCATTTAATTTCGTCTAAACTTAAATTTATGACCCGCACTCCCTATCCAAAACTGGGGAATACAAGAGGTCTTGACAGATTTGATTACTATGTTATAGGCCTTTCAACTAATTTTTCAGGTTGCATATATGGTAAAAATCATTGCATAGATAGATTTATAGGTACATAAAATTATCAAAAAAGATAATAACTTATGCATACATTTAATTACATCATTAAAAAGTTTAATTATTTATACCTGACTTTTCCGATGTTGTGTTTTAAGGATAGGTAACTCAAGTGTGAAAAATGACCAACTTAGTGCCGAATTATGAGTTATCGTTTATAGGAATGACATATAGGCTGCTTCAGAATTGGTATTGTTATGTACACAAAAGGGTTCCTTACATTGTTTTGTACACAAAAGTGTTGACCATGAGAAAGAGAAAGCCTTCACTCTACCTGGAATAACAGGGTCAAATGAATGGGGAACAGACTGTATTCAATATTTTAACTCTCTTTGACGATTATTATGAGGAAGAAAATTTAATGTCATGTTTTTTGTGTTCGCTCTTTTTCGCTTCCTATATAAATATATATATTTTTACAAGTAAATACAACAATTGATCATCTTACTTGTGTTACTAAGCACGAAGGGAAATGACCGAGTATAAAAATTTAATTAGGTTAGAACTAAGAAGGAGGGTAGATTTAACTTTTTATTTTGATTAAAACTTTAAATTATATGTAGTGAAATGGTGTCCGCAACCATACAGTAAATAAGTTTAACATTGGTGCTAAATTTTAAAACAACTGGATTCCACTGAGAGCAAAGAAACACTTGGGAAATGCTAAAAACTGCCTTGCGTGTAAACAGTTCGATACCCTGAGCCTGCTCTCAACATGTTTCAGCAGTGAGTTATCGTTCATAAAACCGACCCCTAGCGGCAGTTGAAAGGCCTATTACATTACTATATTATACAACTATTACTTCAAGAGAAATGCTTACTCAGTTGTTGTTGAAAATAAAATACATTTGCCGTAAAAATGAGGTTAAATTTTATTTCAACATAGCTGTGATTTTGTTCTACATTAAGTGGGGGGACACAGACATACTCTTGCCCCCCCCCCCAAGATCTGAAAGTGGGGGGGGGGGGGGGGCTAGTGCCCCCGCTGCCCCACTTTGACTACGCCTATGAGAATTGTCTGTTTAGGTCTATATGCACATGTTTATAAATGTGACAAAAACTGAAAGCGTCATTCAACAAGGGCAGATGTTTATTTATTTCGTTGAAAGTTAATTTAAGGAAATGGATTGAAATAAGTTGTTACACTTTGTTTCCGAATCCTGTATGTATTATCTGTGTATATATGATGTGTAACATTTAAATGAAATAATGTTAACTAAAGGGAAAGCAAGAAAAAATATTAATATTTATTTTGTCGATTTAAGTGATTGTTCTAATGTTGTTATTCTTAAAAAAAATGCAATTGTGTACATGTAATATGTAACATACTCAATACAAAATGATCAATAAAGTATGTTATGCTCTCTCTCTCTCTCTCTCTCTCTCTCTCTCTCAACAACAAAAAAACAGCACTGGCTAGAACCCCCAGTTTTCACGGTACTTGAAGTGACTGGTTAATGATCCATACGCTTACTGTACCATGCGTTCACCATGTAGTTATGTTACATGCTAGCCAGCATACTACAGAGGGTGATTAAGGATCAAAGGGTACATATACTAAAGAAGCGACTTTAACTCATAGTATCCAGCTAACAAGGGCAGCACACGTGGCACAGTGGTTTGAGTGTCTGCTCTAGAATCGCGGGTAAGGAGATGATCCTTACGTCGGGGCTTCGAAAACGTATCACTGTGAGGCAGTGTAAACTTAGGATCAAATCATTGTACATCTAAAATATAAATGTTACCGCTATATCAAGTACATTGATCATATCGCGTGATGTACGTGCATGCATGAGCATGTTGCCTATGCCATCTTGTATACATTTATAATTGCTTTTCATATTAGTATATTCAGTTTCATAAAGAAAACCCAAAGATATGGCGACATTTTATAGCTAGTTAATAGTCCATTTTATGCATAGCACGTGCGCGCTTCCATGTGATCCAAATATCGTTGTCTTGTCTACATTTCTACAATATTTCAAATATCAAAGCATTACATCAACGTCCTTGCATTGCAATTTGATAGTATATTTAGTATAATATGGGTATCCATCATACCTATTTATATTCTAAATTTCAACCCGTTTTGTTGATAACCAAGAAAATTATAGGCATTTAAAGTTTCAGCCAATCAGATTACAGCACACGTGGGTGAACGTGCTTTCATGATAATTCTTATTTATCATGCTGTAAATCTTCATAATGTATGACTATGTTCAAAATTTCAAAGGATTATGATGAAAAACAAGAAAGATATTGAGACTTTAGTTTCAGCCAATCTAAGCGAAGCGCACGTGCATGCGCGTGAGATCTTGCTATTTTGACCATGCCATCCTGTCTATACTACTAATATATTCATACATTATGAGTTGCAAAAAAATCATCCAAAAATAGACAAGTTTAGGCAATATCCATAATATTGGTAATTTCACGTGTTGCACGTGCCCGCTCTTGCCAACACACGTGCATGTAGATGCTCTCATGAAAATTATTATATAGCATGCTGTAGATCTTTATAATGAGTGACTATATTCAAAATTTCAAAGGATTATGACAAAAAACAAGAGAGATATCGATACTTTAGTTTCAGCCAATTGGAGCGAAGTGCACGTGCATGCACGTGAGATCTTGCTATTTTGACCATGTCATTTTGTCCATACTAATAATATATCTTTACATTATGAGTTTAGAAAAAAAATCACAGAAAAATAGAAAAGTTACCGCTATATCCTTAATATTGGTCATTTCACGTGTTGCACGTGCGTGCTCTTGCAAGCATGTGCGCGCAAAATGACCTTCGTTCGGCAAATCTACATGACCATATCATCTTGTCTACACTATCTATATATTTTAATATACTATATATTAAAGCATTCAGTCCAAAAGTATTAAAATTACTCACTCAAGTGTATTTTTAATTCCACTAGTTCCAAATGCACACACGTGCGTGCACGTGCATGATGCCCATACTCTCTTGTAGGAGTCCCTTATATCTATCTATGTTCTAAATTCCATCCTGTTTGGTGGAAAAATAAGGGAGTTATAGCCATTTCAAGTTTCAGCCAATAAGATTGCAGCACACGTGCATGCGCGTGATTTCATGAATTTTTTTCTATATCATATTGCAGGATATCCTAATGCATTAATATGTTTTAAATTTCAAAGCATTTCGTCAAAAAACAAAGGAGTTATAGCCATTTCAAGTTTCAGCCAATAAGATTGCAGCACACGTGCATGCGCGTGATTTCATGAATTTTTTTCTATATCATATTGTAGGATATCCTAATGCATAATTATGTTTTAAATTTCAAAGCATTTCGTCAAAAAACAAAGGAGATATAGCCATTTAAAATTTTAGCCAATCAGATTGCAGCACGCGCGCATGCGCATGCTTTCATGAAAATTATTATATATCATGCTTTAGATCTTCATAATGTAGGACTATGTTCAAAATTTCAAAGGATTATGACAAGAAACAAGATAGATATTGAGACTTTAGTTTCAGCCAATCAGAGCGAAGCGCACGTGCATGCGCGTGAGATCTTGCTATTTTGACCATGCCATCCTGTCTATACGACTAATGTATCCTTACATTATGAGTTTCAAAAAAAATCATCACCAAAAAGAAAAGTTACAACAATATCCATTATATTGGTCATTTCACGTGTTGCACGTGCGCGCTCTTGCAAGCACGTGCGCGCAAAATGACCTTCGTTCGGCAAGTCTACATAACATGCCTACTGACCCTATAAAGGTTTCACCTAAGTCGGATGTGTAGTTTACAAAATCACTCGTGGACAAAATTTTCCCAGGAAGAAGAAAAATAATAACTAGTGCTAATTGTAACGGGGACCGTTACAGATGTTCCCCAAACGCTCCCCAAGTACCTTTTGGTGCCATATTCCCTGTAAGCTTCATTAAAAAGGACAAAATCTATGCATCTGAGACTTTAACAACGCCATGTTCATTCAAATTTTAGCATTGCATGCGTGCGCATGTGAATGCATGTGCGTAATGACCATATCATCTTGTCTCCACAATCTATATATTTTTTATATACTAAATATTAAAGTATTTAATCCAAAAGTATTAAAAAATACGCTCATTCAAGTGTATTTTTGATTTATCTCATTTCATGCTCACATGTGACCATATATTCTGGTAGAAGTCCTTTACATCTATCTATGTTCTAAATCCCACCTTGTTTAGTTGAAAACCAAGGGATAAATTGCTGTTCAAAGTTTCAGCCAATCATATTACAGCGCACGTACACGCACGTGTATGCATGTGCATGGTGACCATACCGTCTTGTAGAAGTTCACTATATCTATCTATGTTCCAAATTCCATCCTGTTTGGTTGAAAACCAAGGAAGTTATAGCTATTTAAAGTTGAAGCCAATCAGATTGCAGCACACGTGCATGCACGTGTTTTCATGATAATTGCTATATATCATGTTGTAGGATATCTGAATGCATGGCTATGTTCAAAATTTCATAGGATTTCGTCGAAAAACAAGAAAGATATAGAGACTTTAGTTTCAGCCAATCAGAGCGAAGCGCACGTGCATGCGCGTGAGATCTTGCTTTTTTGACCATGTCATCTTGTCTACGCTATTAATATATCCTTACATTATAAATTTCAAAAGATTTCATCAAAAAATAGAAAAGTTACGGCTATATACCTTATACTGGTCATTTCACGTGTTGCACGTGCGCGCTCTTGCAAGCACGTGCGCTCAAAATGGCATATTGACAATGTCATCTTATCTACATTTATAATATGTCTTTATATTCTAAATATCAAAGCATTACATCAAAAAATGTAAAAGTTACGGCAATTTCAAGTATATTGGTCATTTCACGTGTTGCACGTGCGCGCTCTTGCAAGCACGTGCGCGCAAAATGAGCCTCGTTCCGCATATCTACATAACATGCCTAATTATCCTAAAAAGGTTTCCCCTTAATCGGATGTGTACTTTACAAGATCATTCGCGGACAAAATTTTCCCAAGAAGAAAAATAATAATAACTAGTGCTAATTGTAACGGGGACCGTTACAGATGTTCCCCAAACGCTCCCCAACTCCTTTTTGGTGCCATATTCCCTGTAAGCTTCATTAAATAAGACAAACTCCGCGCATTTTGACTTTAACAACGTTTTCTCAGAAGGATACCAATTAAATTCAAATTTTAGCATTGCACCCGTGCGCATGTGAATGCATGTCCGTTATGATCATATCATCTTGTCTACACTATCTACATATTTTAATATACAATATATTAAAGCATTCAGTCTAAAAGTATGAAAAATCACTCTTTCAAGTGTATTTTTCATTTCACTCGTTCCAAATGCACGCACGTGCGTGCACGTGCATGATGACCATATCTTCTTGTAGGAGTCCATTACATCTATCTATATTCTAAATCCCATCCTGTTTGGTTGAAAAACAAGAGAGTTATAGCCATTTCAAGTTTAAGCCAATCAGATTGCAGCACAGGTGCATGCGCGTGATTTCATGATTTTTTTCTATATCATATTGTAGGATGTCCTAATGCATGACCATGTTTTAAATTTCAAAGCATTTCGTCAAAAAACAAAGTAGATATAGCCATTTAAAGTTTCAGCCAATCAGATTTCAGCACGCGGGCATGCGCATGCTTTCATGAAAATTCTTATATATCATGCTGTAGATCTTCATAATGTAGGTCTATGTTCAAAATTTCAAAGGATTATGACAAGAAACAAGAAAGATATTGAGACTTTAGTTTCAGCCAATCAGAGCGAAGCACAAGTGCATGCGCGTGCGATCTTGCTATTTTGACCATGTCATCTTGTGCATACTACTAATATATACTTATAAAATGAGTTTCAAAGCATTTCATCGATAATTTTAATAGTTACGTCTGTATCAATTATATTGGACATTTCTCGTGTTGCACGTGCGAGCTCTTGCAAGCACATGTGCATGCACATGCTTTCATGAAAAATCTTATATTACAGGCTGTAGATCTCCCTAATGTATGACTATGTTCAAAATTTCAAATGATTTTATCAAAAAACAAAAAAGATATTGAGACTTTAGTTTCAGCCAATCAGAGCGAAGCACACGTGCATGCGCGTGCGATCTTGCTATTTTGACCATGTCATCTTGTGCATACTACTAATATGTCCTAACATTATAAGTTTCAAAACATTTCGTCACAAAATAGTGAAGTTACGGTTATATCCATTATATATTGGTCATTTTAAGTTTTGCACGTGCGCGCTCTTGCAAGCACGTGCGCGCAAAATGACCTTGATTCCGCAAATCTACATAACATGCCTACTTACCCTAAAAAGGTTTCACATAAGTCGGATGTGTAGTTTACAAGATCACTCGCGGACAAAATTTTCCCAGGAAGAAAAATAATAATAAGAATAAGAATAATAACTAGTGCTAATTGTAACGGGGACCGTTACAGATGTTCCCCAAACGCTCCCCAACTCCCTTTTGGTGCCATATTCCCTGTAATCTCTATTAAATAAGAAATACTTTATGGAATTTAGACTTAATCAAGGTCTTCCCAGAAAAATACAAATATATCTAAAAATAGGCATTGCACGCGTGTTCATGTGCGTAACGACCATATTATCTTGTCTACACTATCTAAACTTTTAATATACTTTTATATCAAAGCATTTAATCCAAAAGTATTAAAAATACACTTTATCTATGTTCTAAATGCCATCCTGTTTGGTTGAAAAACAAGGGAGTTATAGCCATTTAAAGTTTCAGCCAATCAGATTGCAGCACACATGCATGCGCGTGATTTCATAAATTTTTATCTTTATCGTATTGAAGGATATCTAAATGAATGACTATATATTAAAATTCCAAACATTTCGTCAAAAATCAAAGGAGATATAGCCATATAAAGTTTCAGCCAATCAGATTGCAGCACACGTGCATGCATGTGATTTCATGAATTTTTTTCTATACCATATTTTAGGATATCCTAATGCATGACTATGTTTTAAATTCCAAAGCATTTCGTCAAAAAACAAAGGAGATATAGCCATTTAAAGTTTCAACCAATCAGATTGCAGCACGCGCACATGCGCATGCTTTCATGAAAATTTTTATATATCATGCTGTAGATCTTCATAATGTAGGACTATGTTAAAAATTTCAAAAGATTATGACAAGAAACAAGAAAGATATTGAGACTTTAGTTTCAGCCAATCAGAGCGAAGTGCACGTGCATGCGCGTGAGATCTTGCTATTTTGACCATGCCATCATGTCTATACTACTAATGTATCCTTACATTATGAGTTTCAAAAAAATTCATCAAAAGAAAGAAAAGTTACAGCAATATCCATTATATTGGTCATTTTACGTGTTGCACGTGCGCGCTCTTGCAAGCACGTGCGCGCAAAATGACCTTCGTTTGGCAAATCTACATAACATGTCTACTGACCCTTAAAACATTTTACCTTAGTCGGATGTGTAGTTTACAAGATCACTCGTGGACAAAATTTTCCCAGGAAGAAGAAAAATAATAATAATAATAATAATAATAATAATAATAATAAGAAACAGAGTAAAAACAATATGTTCCCCAACTTCGTTTGGGGAACATAATAACTAGGGCTAATTGTAACGGGGACCGTTACAGATGTTCCCCAAACGCTCCCCAACTCCCTTTTGGTGCCATATTCCATGTAAGCCTCATTAAATAAGACAAACTCTTCGTACTTTAGTCTTTAACAACGTTTTTCCAGAAGTATTATAAGTATATTTCAATTTTAGCATTGCACGCGTGCGCATGTGAATGCATGTGTGTAATGACCATATCATCATTTCTACACTTTCAATGTATTAAAATACACAAAATTTAAGCATTTATTCCAAAAATATTTTTTTTTAAATGCTCATTTGAGTGTATTTTAATTTTTCTCATTTCACGTGCACGAACGTGCATGCATGTGCATAATGACCATACCATCGTGTAGGAGTCTATTATGTCGATCTATGTTCTAAATCCCATTTTGTTTGGTTGAAAACTAAGGAAGTTATAACCATTTAAAGTTTAAGCCAATCAGATTGCAGCGCACGCGCAAGCACGTGATTTGCTGAAAAATATTATTTATCATATTGTAGGATATCTTAATGCATGACTATGTTTAAAATATCAAAGCATTTCGTCTAAAAAGCAAAAAGATATTAAGATTTTTGTTTCAGCCAATCAGAGCAAAGTACACGTGCAAACACGTGCATGCATGTGCATACTGACCATACCCTCTTGTAGGAGTCTATTATGTCTGTCTATGTTCTAAATCCCAGTCTGTTTGGTTGAAAAACAAGTGAGTTATAGCCATTTAAAGTTTTAGCCAATCAGATTGCAGCGCACGTGCATGCGCGTGTTTTCATGAGAATTGCGATATATCATATTCTAGAACATCCTAAAGTATGCCCATGTCTTAAATTTCATAACATTTCATCAAAAAACAGAAAAGATATTGAGATTTTCGTTTCAGCCAATCAGAGCGAAGCGCACGTGCATGCGCGTGAGTTCGTGCTAATTTGACAGTGTCAAATTATCTACACTATTAATATATCATTATATAATGAGTTTCAAATCAATTCATTGAAAAATGTAAAAGTTATAGCTATATTAAGTATTTAAGTCATTTCACTCATATCACGCGCACGCACGTGCACGCGTATGCGCGCAAAATGACCTTCGTTCCGCACACCTACACTACACACCTATTAACCCTAAAAAGGTTTTAGGTCAGTTGGGTGAACAGTTTCTGAGAACACTCGCGGACAAAAAAGTACCGGAGAAGAAATAAGAAGAAAAAAGAATAACTAGTGCTAATTGTAACGGGAACCGTTACAGATGTTCCCCAAACGCTCCCCAACTCCCTTTCGGTGCCATATTCCCTGTAAGCTTCATTAAATAAGACAAACTCTGTGCATTTTTTACTTTAACAACGTTTTCCCAGAAGGATACCAATTATATTCAATTTTTAGCATTGCACCCAAGCCATGTGAATGCATGTGCGTTATGACCATATCATCTTGTCTACCTTTTTATATATTTTAATATAATATATATTAAAGCATTCAGTCCAAAATTAATAAAAATCACTCATTCAAGAGTATTTTTAAATATACTCGTTTCAAATGCACGCACGTGCGTGCACGTGCATGATGATCATACCTTCTTGTAGGAGTCCATTATGTCTGTCTATGTTCTAAATCCCATCCTGTTTGGTTGAAAAACAAGGGAGTTATAGCCATTTAAAGTTTCAGCCAATCAGATTGCAGCACACGTGCATGCGCGTAATTTCATGATTTTTTTTATATCATTTTGTAGGATATCCTAATGCATGACTATATTTTAAATTTCAAAGAATTTCGTCAAAAAACAAAGGAGAAATAGCCATTTAAAGTTTCAGCCAATCAGATTGCAGCACGCGCACATGCGCATGCTTTCATGAAAATTCTTATATATCGTGCGGTAGATCTTCATAATATAGGACTATGTTCAAAATTTCAAAGGATTATGACAAGAAACAAGAAAGTTATTGAGACTTTAGTTTTAGCCAATCAGAGCGAAGCGCACGTGCATGCGCGTGAGATCTTGCTATTTTGACTATGCTATCTTGTCTATACTACTAATGTATCCTTACATTATGAGTTTCAAAAAATTTCATCAAAAAATAGAAAAGTTACGGCAATATCCATTATATTGGTAATTTCACCTATTGCACGTGCGCGCTCTTGCAAGCACGTGCGCGCAAAATGACCTTTGTTTGGCAACTCTACATAACATGCCTACTAACCCTAAAAAGGTTTCACCTAAGTCGGATGTGTAGTTTACAAGATCACTCGTGGACAAAATTTTCCCAGGAAGAAGAAAAATAATAAGAATAATAATAATAAGAAACAGAGTAAAAACAATATGTTCCCCAACTTCGTTTGGGGAACATAATAATAATAAGAAACAGAGTAAAAACAATATGTTCCCAAACTCCGTTTGGGGAACATAATAAGAACTAGTGCTAATTGTAACGGGGACCGTTACAGATGTTCCCCAAACGCTCCCCAATTCCCTTTTGGTGCCATATTCCCTGTAAGCTTCATTAAATGGGACAAACTCTATGCGACTTTTACAACGTTTACCCAGAAATGTACCAAGTTCATTCAAATTTAAGCATTGCACGCGTGCGCATGTGAATGCATGTGTGTAATGACCATATCATCTTGTCTACACAATCTATATATTTTAATATACTAGATATGAAAGTATTTAATCCAAAAGTATTAAAAAATACGCTCATTCAAGTGTATTTTTACTTTACTCTTTTCACGTGCATGCACGTGCATACATGAGCATGGTGACCATACCTTCTTGTAGAAGTCCATTACATCTATCTATGTTCTAAATCCCACCCCGTTCGGTTGTAAACCAAGGGAGTTATAACTGTTTAAAGTTTAAGCCAATCAAATTACAGTGCACGTACACGCACGTGTAAGCATGTGCATGGTGACCATACCTTCTTGTAGAAGTCCATTATATCTATCTATGTTCCAAATTCCATCCTATTTGGTTGAAAATCAAGGGAGTTATAGCTATTTAAAGTTTCAGCCAATCAGATTGCAGCGCACGTGCATGCACGTGTTTTCCTGATAATTGCTATGTGCCATGTTGTAGGATATCCTAATGCATGGCTATGTTCAAAATTTCAAGGGATTTTGTCAAACAACAAGAAAGATATTGAGACTCTATTTTCAGCCAATCAGAACGAAGCGCACGTGCATGCGCGTGAGATCTTGCTATTTTGACCATGTCATCTTGTCTGCACTACTAATATGTCCTTATATTATAAATTTCAAAAGATTTCATCAAAAAATAGAAAAGTTACGGCTATATTCATTATATTGGCCATTTCATGTGTTGCACGTGCGCGCTCTTGCAAGCACGTGCGCGCAAAACGGCATGTTGACAATGTCATCTTATCTACATTTATAATATGTCTATATATTCTAAATATCAAAGCATTACATCAAAAAATGTAAAAGCTACGGCAATTTCAAGTATATTGGT
>NW_026937066.1:0-75350 GCF_032062105.1 Saccostrea cuccullata
TACATAGGAAAAATCTTTTAAAAGTCTTTTCAAGATTAGCAAAGCTATGATTGTTGATTTTAATATGGAACCCTAGTTAGAGTTTATTCAAGTTTTTTTTTATATAATTACCAGGAGGACAAGGTGGGGCAGTGATGAGCAATCAAATCCTTACATAGAAATATATATTAAGAAAAATCTTCAAAACTCTTCTTTTCAAGTATTGGAAAATTTACATGTATGCTTTATTGATATAGTGAATTTCTAATAAAAAATTAAATCCCCCCCCCCCCCAACAAGTAAACTTTTCAATACTAAGCTAACTAGCCCATGTGTCAGGTGAGCATGTGGCCCAGGGGCCTCTTGTCTATTTTACATTTTCTCCTTCTTCTCTGATTTTTTTTTTTTTTAAAACTTTACATACGATGTTTTCTAGATTGACCCATATGATGCATTTTTATATCTAAATTAAAAATTTGGGTTTTTTTCTAATCACCAGGATTTCCTTGCCCAAAAAGGAAATTTCCCTGTATATGAAAAAAATTGGAATTTATCATTATGTAATAAGAAATAAACTGTTTTTTTTTCTTGTTTTCTTCATAATCTCTACTTCATCAAATCTTAAGCTGCACATATGGGCAAAAATATTGATTGAATAAATGTTTAATAGTTTACTATAGGTGTTTATTGTAATGAATATACACACATATGATTTAATACAAGCATTATACTTTTGTAAAAACCCAAGGTCTGTTTCAGTTAGTCACTATTATTTGATCGGCATTTTTGCTCCAAAATCAAATATCAACTTTTTCTGTACCCAAAAAAAAAAAAAAAAAAAATTTAAAAATATGTTTAAAACAATTCTAGATGAGTTTCTGATTGGATTGTAATTTTTTTTTTTGTTTAAGTAAATTAATGATTATCATGAAAAATTTAATTTTTGTTTAAAATTTGGCAATTTTTTCCCCCCAAAAAAGTGAAATAGGTTATTTTTAGAAAATTTAACACGTGTTCCGTTGTTTGATAACATTTTTTTGCATAATATCCTTAGCTCGATTTTCTTTTATTAGACAATCAGTCACCAGATGTAGATATATACAGCTGTGATAATATCCCAATGATATGCCATTGAATTACTTTGTATAATGAAATAATTATTGGCAGAAAAAAACATTCATTTTTCGACAAATACGTTTTTTTATTGACCAACAGTAAAAAAAAACAAACCCAAAAAAATAAATGGCATAGATGGCTTTTATAATTTTATTTTTAAAAACAATGAGTGATAGAAATTAAGCTGTGGAATATTTTAAATTTTTTTTCAAGCAAAATTATCTTTAATTAAAAAAGTATTTTATCAAAGAAAATTGAAGGAAAATGTATGTTTCAATAATTATAATAAAACTTTTAAAAAATTTTGGCTTCTTTTTTATAATATTAGTTTTCTTTGATAAACTAAAAACTTTGCTAAGTGAAACACGACTTTAATTTAATGATTAGTCTTGGTGCTTGACATGGGTATGCTAATGGTGTTTTCATATTTTTTTAAGTTCAGACAGAGTAAAAGTTTTTATTGTTATATGTATACGGAAACCCCCCTTTTTCTTGTCAACACATTTTGAATTATCCTCATCTTTATATATATATATATATTAAATTCATCCTGTGAAATAAAAGAATTGTGGCAAAGTATAGGTTAGTTCTTAATTATTTTGATTTAATTACATGTATGTACATTTAAAAGATGGCAATATTTTTTTGTTTTCATTTGCCAGCAATATTTACACGATATTTAGATTTTCATTATAAAGCGCATAAAACGGTTTTTCATTGAAGATCATTAAGATATGATTCATTGTTACTGTCATGAAATCGAACACGTCTTTGTCTTTTAGTAACAGAGAAAACATGTACCTCCAAAACGTCAGAGGTATAATAAAGCAAATATTGTCTGAAGATGATATTTATTTCAAGAAGACCGAGAAATATCAGTATAAAATTTACTGAGTTTTCAGATAAGTAATTATAATAATTTTTAATAATCATATCAACAAGTTGAATAAACAAAACAAACAAAAAAATATCAGTATATATTATACAGAGCATGCTTTTCTTATTTAAACTATAAACAAAAAGGTTTTTGAAACACTGATACCCCTGCATGTCAGCTTATAGTGAGCATTAAATTTCCCTTTTCAAACGCAAGTCAAATTCTAAAGTCAGAGTCAAAAGGTAAAATTGCTGCGGGTATGCAAACGGTCTTGTAATAAGGAATAAATTTCTGAAAGATCATTTTTAACTGTTCAAAAGTTATGGCCAAGTTGAAGATTTTTTTAAAGTAAGCACACTGTAACACTCTTTGAGGTCAACGTCGAAAAGGGAAAACATTTATACGCATTAAAGGGGTTTGTCAAAAAAAAATACACATGTAAGGTTTGGAAGTCCTAGTACCAAAATTATGGCCAAGGTGTAAGTTAGGTAATTTTGTGTAAAAGTGGGTTAAAATTAAGCCCAAGAGGTCAAATTTGGTCAAGAATGGCCCTGTCAAAAAGAATGCACCTCTGAAATACGAAAGCCATAGCCTCATCCACTTAAAAGTTATGGGCAAGGTTCTTACGGACAAACAGACAAAACAGACGGATGGATGGACAGGACAAAAGTATACCCCCAATCTTCAATGATGGATTCATAAAATGTAAATTTTAAGACTTAATAAAGATGGTATGTTTTTCTGATTAGATGATATAAATTGGTCGCTGTGAAGAGATTTTGTATAGATTCACACCTCCATCCTTCATTTCAAACTCCATAAATACTCCCAGGAACATTGTCATACAGAAAATGGATAATTGTAATTCAGTGTGATATCAACTATTTTTCTGTAAAATTCACATAAAAAGTATTTTAAAAAATTTCCAACACTATAACTCTTTTTTCAACTTAAACATTTTTAAAGTAATTAATATTTATCTATATGAATGTAATTGCTACATGTAAAAAAGATAATTTCTGGTTTGAAATGCAATTAGTAGCTGCCATATTACATGTAGTTTTAAGATTAACAAAATACCTGTTAATGAGAAATATTAAAGGATTGATCCTAACACCATGACAAAATAGATGGTAAATGTCAAGGGTAACATATTTTTCTGAAGAGTCCTGATCATATTTTGGGAAGAAAAACAAGTATATTCTACAAAACGTCAAAGATACTAAGTGAAAAGTCAACTAGGAGGTGTCATTAAATAAAGCGAGGCAGCGAGGTCGCGAAGCGATGCTCGCAAAGCAGCTAAAAAGACTAAGTGTAGAAAAGGAAATTCGGATTAAAATCTGTAATAGCAGCCAAATTTTCTGTGCAAATTCCCAGAACCCCCGACTACCCAATGTCCTTTGCCAAAAATAAAAATAGTAAAAAAATTAAAGGAACATTGTTTCTTACCAAACTTAAGAAATGATTTTGCCTTACCTTATTCAAAAAAATCCCCCCATGCCACAACACCGGCCTTCCCTTGCCCTTCGGAAATGATACAAATGACGTCACCGGAAACTTACGAATTTTGACGAAGTTATGTGGTTGTTTCCGTGAAACTCGGAAAACAGGGCGGTGCATAGCAACATGGTGGTAAAACACAGCAACAACTTACTTGAAAAGAACGATTTAATGCAATCTCTTTTCCAAAAACTAGCGTTTGCGTCCTAAGTCAACAGAATTTTTTTTCTGAAGTCATACTTTGTCTTAACGGTTCGGGTATTTCCGATTTTGTCGGAAACTTCCGACAAGTTTGGAATCTCGATCCCGATGTTTGGGGAAAAGATTTCTTTTTATTGTTTTGTTTTATTCTTTTTGCTTTCTTTTTCTTGAATGATAGACAGTACATATGTGGGTTTATATAGAAAATAAATGGCTGCCCCAACGGTCACACCGAAAAACAATTACCAAAAATGGTAAAAGATGAGTGTGGCGGAGTCATATTTTTTTAAAAAAAATTTTTTATTTTTTTGAATAACTTACTAGCCAAAATTTTATATATGCCATATTTGGTAGTTCTCCATTATGAATTCTACTAAAGAATCTCATTGGCCATAAATTTTACCCCTTGTTTAACCGGTTTCTCTGCTATATATACTGAGGCATGGGCCCACCCGTCAGTGCGGGAAATTTAACTTACATTTACCAGCTGCCCGTTGTCACCACTTGAAAGATCTGCCATTGCTTTTTCATTCCTAATAAATTTATTAAACTAAACCTGCGTTTTCCCCCCCGCTTGGTTACATTTGGCGTCGCCGGGAACTAAAGCAATGGCTAGTGGTGACAACGGAGAATTTCATGTAAAATTCCAAGAGGGGTAGAACTTCAAATTCCATTACATCAATGAAACATCGGGGGAAAGGAATGTTTATTAGGTAAACTACCCGTACTGATAGTGAATACCATTCTCGGCTGTTACAATGGCGAGTCATCCAACTGTAAAATCGTTACAGAAAGAAATCAAAGGTCTGCAGAATCAACTTAGCGAAATGGGTTGGAAATCAAATTACGAACCAAAAGAACCAAAAACTGTTTATGTGCAGCGAAATCGACTATCCAAAATTCACCGGCAATAACATTGATATAGAGGACTGGATAAAAAATGTTCAATATGCAGCACGTGGTATGACAAAGGAAGAAGGGGCGGATTAATTTACCAAAATCTATCTGGAAATGCGCGAGACGAAATCAAGTATTTGTCAGGTGATGTACGAAAAGATCCTCTACATATGGTTAAAATTTTGCGGGATGTATTGGGATAGAGACAGTGCTATTAAATTACAAAAAAATTTCTTGACAAAAAACGAATGAAACTGAAACACTGGTCAATATTCTTACGGTCTGATGGATATCATTAGAAGAATTATCGGAAAGACTCGTAGTTTTGGGAAAACCCAAAGATAAAACATTGTGTGAACATTTTTCAGAAAATGTCAGGGACCAGTATCTACGGAAACATCAAAAACGTTTCTGCGCACGCAACCGGATATCACGTTTGGGGAATTTAGAGAAGAGGCTATACTCTGGTCAGAAGAAGTGAACATGGCGAAGTCTCGTTACAAGAATCACTGGAGAAGAAATCAACTGAACAAAACCGCAAGTCTGAGAGTGAAAAGAAAACTGAAGTATCGACAGAAAAAATACCGAAGCAAATGGAAAGTGAAAGTGAAAAGAAAATCAAAGCACCGACGATTGAAGAAACAATGTGTCAGATAGAAAATTTAAAAAAAAAGCGTCAATTCCAAAAAAAATCACAAACAATGGATTTTTATGATCACCACTTACCATGCTGAATTTACCATGCAAAAAGCAGGGACACAAAGCTAATGAATCCCAACAAAACCGGATTCTCAAATTCTGAACAGGAAAACAAAAGCCCTTCGTAATGCAGAGTCCCGTTATAAGGGGAGTGAAACGGACTCATGGAAAATGAAACACGTTTAGTTGGTAAATGTCCTTCAGTATTTGTGACAAGAAGGGTTAATGTTAATTGTTTAGTTGATACTGGATCATCAGTTTCTACAGTGACAGAATCATTTTATGAGAAACATCTGAAGTCAGCAACCAAATTAAATACAGACATTGTGTTTTCTTTGAAAGCATCTAAGGATTTCCATACCGTTTATTGGATACATCGTGGTCAACATTGAGGTCATGGGTCAACAGTTACAGCAAGTGGGTGTGTTAGTTGTGAAAAATTCCGTTGATTTAGAAACACGTCAGGTGGGAAAAAATTTTTGGCCATTCGGGGAATGAACACGATTTCACTGTGTAAGAGTCTTTAAAACGAAACCCGGAGCAGGAAAAGAAAAAGTTGAAGAAATTTAGCAGTTACAAATTAAAAAGAACAATTCAAAGCATGTGACAGAAATATAAAGTGATGTCATAGGATATTTTAAAAGTCTGTGCAAAGTCTCCAGTAGCATTCCGGGAAAATCTGTGACTGTTATCAATGGTAAAACCCCAAAGATGCCAAGACTGTATGAAAGGGTGAACCTTTAAATCTACTAAATTTGTCATCAAACATTATCGTTGTCCGGACTCTTAGTAAAGTGAACCGTGGATTTCTGGCTTTCGTATCGCAAATATTGGTACTGACGATGTGTGGTTAGCCCCCAGAACAAGAGTTGCCGTCCTTGTCAATGGCGATGTACTTGAAAATCCATCTAACATCGAATTCACTAAAAAAGGAAATACTGAAGAGATTTTTTTAACAAATTTATGTGCAGGGAAACCACAAATTCGGGAAGTGACAAGTGATTTCAAAATTCCACCGGAAATAGAAAAGTTGAATTTAGATCCTGCACAGATGAAAGAAATTCGCACTCTTTTCTACCGAAATCAAGATGTATTCTCTCAAAATGATGACGATATAGGATATACTACAGCCATAAAACATACTATTCGGACAACAGACGATCACCTATAGTGCAACCTTACAGACGAATACCCCCATCACAATATGAGGAAGGAAATCACATATTGTAAATTGTTGAACAACAATATTATAAGGGAGAGTACTAGTCCATACCATACCGATTGTGTTAGTCAGAAAAAAAGATAATTCGCTCCGCTTATGTGTGGACCCGTAAATTTAACAGCAAAACTCACAAAGATGCCTATCCACTACCCAAGTAAAAAATCATTTGATGCTCTATGCGGTGCGAAATTTTTCTCGACAATGGATCTTACCTGTGGCTATAACCAAGTAGCTGTACATGAAGAAGTAAAAAAACGGCATTCACAACGCCAATGGGTCTGTATAATATTTCGTATGCCGTTTGGTTTGTGCAACGCCCCTGCGACGTTTCAGAGGTTAATGCAACACTGCTTCAGGGATGAAAATTTTTAAACATTTTACTTGTGTTTTTGGACGATATTATCTCTATTCAAAAACATTAGAACATTTGAAGCGATTAGAGACAGTGTTTAGAATCATCCGGAAACATGGATTAAAGTTGAAAATGTCAAAGTGCAATTTTTTTCAAAGTGAAGTTCGTTATCTCGGAATGCATATCCTCCGAGGGAATCAAAATGACCCAGAAAAAATAAGTGCTGTGCAAAATTTTGAAAAACCGACAACTGTAAAAAACTCAAGTCATTTCTTGGATTAGCAGGATACTTTGACGTTTTGTGAAAGGATTTAGTAATATAGCATCGCCATTACACAAGTTTCCCCGCAGTTTACACCTTATCCAAGGAAACCGTTTGGAAATAAATGGAATTCTTAGTGTGACGATGCGTTTACTACATTGAAAAAGCTTCTTGTGAGTTCTCCTATCTTTGGATATGCAGATTTCCAAAAGCCGTTTTTCTTAAAAGGTAGATGTTAGGATTAGGAGCAATTCTATCGCAAGTCAAAGACGGAAAACAACATGTCATCGCCTATGCTAGCAGACCTTAGTTCAAGTGAAAGGAATATGCAAAATTATAGTTTGAAAAATGGAATTACTATCATTAACCTGGGCAATAACAGAAAAGTTCAAAGATTACTTATTGGGATCAAAATTCACAGTGTTCACTGATAACAACCCGTTGTGTCCTTTAACACACAAAAACAGTGCAATTGAACAACGCTGGATTTCAAAATTGGCTATGTTTAACTTTGATGTGAAATTCCGACCAGGCCGCCATAACGAAAACGCAGATGCTCTTTTACGTATCAGTGATCCTGATGATTCATCGCGGCAAAGTGATTTAGAGATTCTACTAGAGAAGTTCTCAGATTCTACGAAACTACCCTCGGATCTACAAAAACAAAGTATTTCAAGTGTAATTGTGAATGAAGTTTACGACACTTTTCCATCTCTTAAACCAGATGAAATACAGTCTCTTCAGTCAGCTGATTCAGACTTGGCAACATTTCTGAAGATTTTCAATAAAGGATCTAAACCAACAAAAACAGTAATCAGAAAATTACCAAGATCTGTGATTACATTAGTAAGACAGTGGGATAAAATTGTAATTGTGAAAGGAATTCTTTACAGAGTGGTAACAGATCCGATACTAGGGGATTTAAAACAACTTATTCTTCCAAGATCATTACTGAAAAAAGTTATTCAGTTGTCATGACAATTGGGCCATCAAGGGATAGAGCGCACATTTTCTGCTGTTCGTTGGAATGTTATTGGCCTGGAATATTCAATTCTGTGAAGGATTATTGTAAGCGCTGTGAACGTTGTGTAATTTCCAAGATGCCTCAACCAGCTATACGCACTACAATGAGCCACCTCATCGCATCTAGACCACTGCAAATTCTAGCAATCGATTTTACTGTTTTGGAACCAGCGCATGGAAAAGAAAACGTTCTTGTGATGACTGATGTCTTTACAAAATTTACGCAAGCTGTTTCCCAAAAAAGGACCAAAGGCAGATACGGTTGCGAATGTTCTTTTAAACGAATGGTTCTTCAAGTATGGTGTTCCCGATCGTATTCATTCGGATCAAGGCCGAAATTTTGAAGCAAATATCATTGCTCAACTGTGTAGGATGTATGGAATTACACGATCTCGAACCACACCTTACCACCCAGAAGGAAACGCCCAGTGCGAAAGATTTAATAGAACCCTACACAACTTATTAAAGAGTCTTATACCTGACCGAAAGCGACATTGGCCAAAACATCTGCCCAATTACTATTTTCCTACAACGCAACACAGAATTCAACAACCGGATACAGCCCATTTTTTTATGTTTTGGGCGTCATCCCAAGATACCCATCGATTTTCTACTTGGAGCTTTGGACAGTGACGATGATGATCAGATGACGACTGACGAATGGGTAAATTCCCCGGACCGACTAAAGTACGCGTTCAACAAAGCAAGTGATCATACGTCTCTGATGGCCAAAAACAGGAAGTTGACCAACGACAGAAAAGCCTTTGACCCGGAATTGAATACTGATGACAAAGTGTACGTTCAAACCGTAAATCCGCGGCAGAAACAAAATTCAAAATTCATGGGGTCTACGTGTATCGTGTTGTGAATATTTCAGGAAATGTCGTTAGTGTTGTGTGACATGGCAGCCCGGGAAAAACTTAAACCGCCGTGATGTGACGAGATGTGTTTCCTAAATAACGCTATTACTTATGCAAAAACTTTTTGTTACTTTTGATGTTCATATGTATATTTTTCTGGAGATATGTGGCTATTATTGAAAAATGTATTTTGATAGAATATATATTTTTTATTTATGAGACGCTAAATTTAAAGCTGGGGAGTATTGGGGGAGTAATTTATTTAAAATAAATTTTTTATCTTTATTGAATAACTTACTGAGCCATAATTTACTATATGCCATATTTGGTAGTATCTATTCATGAATTTTATACAGAATCTCATTGGCCAGTAAATTTTACCCCCTTGTTTAACCGGTTTCTCTGCCAAAATTTCTGAGGCATGGGCCCATCCCTGTCAGTGCGGGGAAAATTTAACTTAATTTCCAGCTCCCCTTGTCACCACTTGAAAGGTAATTTTCTTAGTCTATTAAATTTTTGTATTTTATTTATTAAGTCCAAGTCATAAACTCAAATGTTTTTCATATTTTTGAGAGAAAGATATTCTAAACTATGAAATTGACGTTTTTTGGCTTAGTGAACTTAAATTTTCTTATTTTTGAAGTGAATATGAAATAAAAGTATTTTGTCTCAGTGTCTATGTGTATTATGATATTGTATATATGTTTTTGTATTTGAAAGATCTGCCATTGCTTTTTCATTCCTAATAAATTTATTAAACGAACCTGCGTTCTTCATCCCCGCTTGGTTACATGAGGGCTATTGAGATCAATCTTCTGTTGAATAAAATACATGTACTGGGAAACAAATTTCATATATTGAATTTAATTAGATTAGAATAAATATATATAATTGTACTACTTTTTTAAAATGAATTCACGTTACTCACTTTGAGGAATATTTTTTAGAGCATAGTGGCCGTTTCTAAACGTAATGAAATATTTTTTTTATGTTGATATCCTTAAAAAAATTTCGGTATTCGTTTTTTTTTACTTTTGCTTAGTGAAGTACATAATCACAATTTAATATACACAAATCCAAATAGCTTGTTACAAGCATACAGGTAGAAACTTTTTCAAAGTGGATGGGGGGGGGGGGGTCCAAAAAATCCACGTGACTACGGTTTGGTGTGCGGCATGTTTAATACATATTCCGTACGAATCCAAAAGAAGTTATATAAGTTCCGATGCCAAAGCTGAAGATAACTAGTACGATTTTTTGAAATTATAAAAAAAACGTACGAGGAAGAATTTAATAATAATGTTGTGCTATTATTTTACTGTCACTCAAAGTGCACATGCACATTATTCTCAGGCCTGTGAGAAGCAATTTCAATATGGGGGGGGGGGGGGGGGAACCATACATTTTCTGGCCATGCATAGTAGAATTTGTTAACGATGGGGTTACCCGGGCACCTTTATGTAAAAAATGAACTCGTCCAAAGATGCTTTGTCGGCGTCTGTAAAAGTTACCAATTTCCCTTTAAAAGGAAACGCGAAATATTCTGTATAGAAACTGTTGCGGCTGCGGAGCTTCACTCATTGTTCATCCGCCATAGAAAAGAATCCGACATTTATCGCACATTATCTTTGAACATACAATTTTTCAAGATAAGCTTCATTTTCGTTTCTAGAAATAGTTTTATCTACAAAAATAATATCTTTTCGTATATTTTAACTGAGTAAATTGATGACCTAGAAACCTCTACTAGAAATATCCCTTTTAAAAAATGTCCTCTCAATGGCTCATTTTACATAAAACTTTTTTGACATTTTCATAGAACATGGACAGACCTGTGTCTCCGTGACTTGTTTCTTTTCTTTTTGTTCAAAAATACAACGTCCAATTATGCAACTTTGAAGTGACCCTAAATAATCATTAAAAACAGACAGATAAATCTATAGGTCTTATTATTGTAAATACTAGTATATCAAATGGAAAAGTAAAATTTTAAGGATCTTTTAAAATTTCTGACATTTTGATTTCAGATTTATTTTTATTTTGCGAAATATTTTTCATTGTTTTAAAACCAATATTCAATTTTGGTTTCGAGTTTACACAAAGGTCACAAGAGGGGGCGGAAAAAATATTTTTCGAATTTCTTCAATTAAGCTGTAATTCCATGAGAAAATTTGGAAATTGACACATTTACTGACCTTTCTGTGACCTCTGTGTATCCCTAACTTAGAGAACTTTCTCAATTTGTGGTAGGAAAAAAAACTTGTTTTTATTTATAAACTGGTCATCATTTTAAAAGACATCCAAATCAGGGGTAGCGTGGGATTTTTCTCTCTTGTCCTTTATTACTTTTTGTTATGCAAAAATTTTAAAAATTACCTAAAATGTTTTGATCAATTTTGCAATCAATATTGATATCTTTGGCTGAATAAGAACATTTTTAGTTCTTTTTATGTTCCAGTTTCAACACGATATCAGCATGGTATTTGATTTGTACTCTCACATAATTGTCCTCTGCTGCAGAATTTATAATTGAACATTCCGGGGGGCATGTCTCCAGATTGCTTAAGGAAGCATTTACTGTATACAAGAAAAATCATGAGAAAATATCCCTGAAAATATCCATATATTTTTTAAACGCGGTCATTACTTTTTCGAATTAATAACAATATAATGAACAATTATAAAGATTTTGTGTCAACCACTACATGTAATTTACCTGAAGAAATGGACAAACAAGTCGAATTATTTATTAATTTATGGTAAAGGTCTGTTGCTTTGCGGATACAATCCCTAAAATACAAAAAAAAATGCAATAATAAAAATGTTTATTTTCAGGATAAGGAAAATCAAATATCAATAAAAAGTGTACATTATTGCTTATTTAATTATGATAACACATACATGTATCATGTATTTAACGAAACTTATTACATTCTTCTCCTCTTTTTTCATCGTTTAAATATCAATTGCAACCACCACCTGCATCAACCAAACAAAAATACCAACATAACAATATGAAGTCAATACCCTTATATATATAGTTTCGTTCCCTCCACCTCTTTTAATGCAACGTTGCAATAAAGTCATAAATTTTACTACAGAAACTTCCCAAAATTTGTAAAAAAAAAAAAAAATTTAAAGGGAGAATATACAAATTAATTGATATGCTGTACGGTAAACGGAATGTTGATTACTGTCTGAAAAGTAATGTCTAAACTGAAAACGATTTGGAATAGGATTGTCCCCCAAAAACGTTTAGTCAATTGCTATATTTTAGGATTACTATATAAACCGCCCAATTAACCAATATTCAGTTGTCACCATGAAAGAGGGGGTTTCAAAACATTCGGTAGCAAATAAAAAAGTACTCCTAATGAAGGGAAAAAAAAAAGATTAGACAGTTCCAAATTCAGTGAAGCCAACACAAAAAAAAAAACTTTAGTTAACTATAGTTTACTATAGATATCTATATAATTTAAATACAGTTAATCAAAATGTCAAAGTTATCACTACAGTAAATAAAAGGTTTCAAAGTGTTTAATATAGTGTCAAAGTGTTTACTTTTAGTGTCAAAGGGATCACTATAGTAAATCAAAGTTTTCAAAGTGATGAATATAGTGTCATAGTTATCACTAAAGTAAATCAAAGTTTCTCAAAGTTAACACTAAAGTGAATCAAAGTTTTTTCATCAGCAATCTTATACATTACTCGGAAACAGGAAAATCATTTTTCCTTTCTTATGATTTCCTGACACTAGTTTCTGTTTAAAAATATATTCTTGAATTTTACTTTATTGTCGCATCAGTCATGATAACGAATGTTTTAAAGCCATATATGGCGTCTATAAAAAATTCTTTTGAAAAATACAAAATTAAGTAAAGAAATATAGTTGATACATTTAAATTAAAGCTTTTATAAATTTAAAAGGGAAACACCTGTTTCATCTAATAATACGATTTTATCTTCTCTGTAATGTGTTATTTAAATCTTTTGTATTTTTTCCATTAAAATTCCAGAATCCCAAAATTTAAAATTTTATATTTTATAACGCAATTGATTTAGATTTTGTAATTTACGGAAAAGTTCTATCTTTATATAAAGTAATGATACAAATAATAAGTTCTTATTATTTTTGTCCAATTATTTTCATTGACATAGCCATATATGGCTTTAATAAAGTCGTTATATTTGTATAAAATGAAACTTTAACAAGGATTTAAAAAATATCTTTTTCCAATACAAAATAGAACGAATACAAAATGGGTTTTTATTTTCTATGAAATTAATAAGAATTTCAATATTCAATCTACATGTTGCTTGTGCAACACTGGCTTTTTTCATCATCTTCTTATATTTTTTCTTTTTAATAAACATTAAATTAAATACTTAGTTTTCCATTGCAGCCTTTATGATAGAGCAGAACATACACATATAAGGCGGAAAAAACTTCAACACGGCTAAAAAGACACAATTGATAAAAAAAAGACTACATGTTTACTGGAAATATATAAAAAAAAATATCCTTTTATCTCTTTTACTTCCGTTCTATAAACTACATGTCAAAGTTTGTCATGAACGATTTAACTCTAAATTAATGAATTATTTAACTTACTGCTTTTTATCATCCTCTTTATAGATCAGTAGGAGGGAAAATGTATTGATGTATGCATTAGAATTTTTTTGTTGTTGTTGTGAAAAAGGGAAAAAAGTTTAAACTATAGATATAATAAAGTGTAGTATTATTGTTCATTCGTGTGGTTTTATAAAAAAATATCCGTGAATTTTTTTAAAATCCGGGAAAATCAATTTTAACACCAGTTCACATAAAAGATATGATATTTGAAATTTTTCAAAAAAGCGTTTTATATTCATTAAAAGTACAAAAATACGGTTTTGAACACAGAGAATTCTTATGTTTAATATTCAAAAGATATGGCTCGTTGTTTTCTTCTCCTGAATAAATAAACAAATTTAATGAGGTTAAAACATGAAAATTAATCAATGAAAATATATTTGAAGGGATAGTGAGGTGTTAAACGGAGTAAATACAGTTTGTTTCACAATATACATGTTTGTCAAATATCTAAAGGCATATAGAAAAATGACAACAAAAGCTAGATATACAATTTTTAAAAATATCATTTCATTCATCTGATATTCAAAATTATTGTTTTAAGTCAGACGTATCCAACATTCTCTATTTCAGTTACTATGGCAACAAATCCTAAAATGTTATTCTTTAATTGTTTTCCAAACATTGTCCTAAATAACTTAAGAGACTCATGTTCGGAAATTTCTGACCACTGTTTTGTAAATTTTACAGGATACTTGAGAGATTTCTTGCTTTTTTTTTAAAATTTAAATTTGTAGTTAAATACCACCGGTATATGTTGCTGACCACTTCTTTCGCTCTTCCTTTCAATCAAACTTCCAAACTTTTCCCGACTCTGAACGTCAATTGACTTTGAATGCTGAAATCCTGTATGCAAAACGCAGTCAATTCAAATTTAGATTTCTAAATACACATGATGCACTTACAAGCATTGTTACTAGCTATTTCCTTATTTTTGGTATCATGCTTGATATTCAGATTATGCTAATTTAGATGTATTTATCATATATTATACCCTGTAAATACATGCAGATAAAAAATAATTTTACATGTAAAATAAAAAAAACTTAAGGACAGATGATAACAAATGAATGATTCAGAAACATATTTATGTTCTCCAGTGTAATAACAAATGAATGATTCAGAAACATATGAAAATAACAGTAGTCAAGATCAAAAGTAACAAAAAGCAAAACAAAATAGGAGCAGAGCAAACACGGACCCCCAGCTTTAGAAAAAATGATAAATTCTTTGAATTTTTCTCCTTAGACATCTAAAATGGAATATCTGGAGATTCTCCTCCATGGTGCCTGATTCCACCTATGATGTTTTGATCTTGAATACTGTTCTTTTTCTCTATAATTTCCATTCCATATCCCCCAAACTACACAACGGGAGTTATCATGATAATATTGTTTAATCGCCATATAGGAACATTTTAGTTTATATTTTACTTTCATGTAAATTAGTTGAATCTGATTGTTCCAAAAACATTTATTAAAAAACACTATAACCCGCTGAATAATGAAGCCACGCCCTCCAGTGAAGCAACAGTCAACATTGCTTGACGACGGATGATATTCCAAAAGATAGCGACTGCGCAGAATTTATGAGCGCAAGGTTCACTGTAATATGTATTTTGAATAAAACATTCACTATAATATAATAAATATAGCATGTAGTTAAGTGTAACATTAAAAATTTTCACCCCTCTAAAACCAAAATTAACGAATTTTCTTGTTTTTAAAAGTACTACAAAATATGAAATAGAATGAATTTATACAAAAAATTTATAAAAATGGAGGGAAGATTCTCAAATTTCTACGTTTTAAATTTCAGGAACATATATTCATTACTTTTTCTATTATAACATTTTTATTACCCCTTCTTTAAGAGCTCCACGTTATCATAACGTCGAAAAAACAATTTTATGACGCCAATCTACATAACAGTCGAAAAATCGTTATAAAAATCAGATAAATGAAATTGTAATTAAATTTTTCTATCTATAATTTCTGAATTTTATCAATTTATTTAATTAAGTGAAAAAATTGCTTATAAACAGTAAATAAGCTTCCTTTTTATCTATGATGCGCGAAATATTGCACAATGGAAACTACAGTCGGCCCCCTTAAGATTTTTTCATGTTGCTAACAAATATACCGTTCTAATTTCTTGGCTATAAATTTTATGATTGATTTCAATCCTTAGTCTCAACATACACATATGGTTTTGTAAATATTTACCTATATATGCAATTAAAGTTTCGATAAGAAAATTATGTAATGTTGAAATACGAATTCAACTTGAAATCTTCATGTCGCTTCATTTATTTACAATTTCAAGGTGGAAGTCTCAGCCGTAAAAGAGTTCCAAACAGATTGCAATGAATGTTAAAAAAGTTTTTTATCCTATATCAAAATACTGTAGAAGTACTTTTTTCCGCGTGGTATTAATTTACGCTATGTACGCGATCACAAATTTTCCGCGGAAATTTGTCCAAGCGTACTTAATATAAATGCAAGGCATATAGTGACAGTCTAAGAAATCCGCGTAATTTTCAACCCGCGGATTAAACGGAAATTGAGATTCCGCGGAATTATGACCCCGTGGAAAGAAGTACGTCTACAGTAATTCAAACCACTTCTCGCAAAAAATACATACTGAGTAGATCTTCTTTCTTGCAAAATCATTGCATGACGCTAAAAATCAATTTACTTCCCTAACAATTTTTTTTTAAATTTTGCGAAGAGAATGCATATTTTAAAAGAAACTAAAACTTATCTGAAAATGACCAAATAGCCTTATATCTTTGATTCTAGTAGTAAGTTAACTATTTTAGACGATTACGTTTTCGAAATTTTCGAAATAAAAATAAATATCAGAATAGCTGTACTGTTGTCTCTCTTATAAATTTAATTTCCGTAACGGTAATTTAGGAAAGTTTTCCACTAAAGGTATAATTATTGTGGGAACGAAATGCTTCATACTTTTGTTTGATATCCTAAAACAAGCTTTGATTTTACCTATTGCCGAGAATTTTAAATTTTATTGCTTGGAAATTAACTTCCGTAACGATACCGATGTATTTTTATCAAAATTTTAATTTTATTTCAGATTCATGAATCATATTTTTGCACCTTATACTGAACATCAGATACAAAAAAAAAATGGACAAATTCAGTGTTATTTAAAAAATGATAACACACCCAGGAAAGGTAGATAGATTTATTAAGGCGACAACCAAATATTCTTCTTGCCTATATACAATATGGCGTCATGGTAAGCTATATGACGTAACTTTAGAGATAACGATTTCTTAAAATCAATATTTAAAGATTAATTTGAGGTCGTAGAAATGATTTGAAACATGCAGAAACTTAATTTAGACAGACTTTTGTGGGAATAAAGCTTATGAATAAGGTATGCTAATATATTTCTACAATTTCCTCGTACAAGCAGACAGGGGTTTACTCCCGATCAGCTTTTCATATATCACTCGTAACAAAAAGATGCAAAAGTTCAACACTAGGCCGCATACTTTGAAACTTAATTTTTGCTTCTATCGAATGTTCTCATTCTATTGTTTTGAAAAGTGCTGATAGAATCGTATGTTGAACGGGAATTGATTTTTTCGATCTTCGAAATTTATTGTAAGGTTTCATCCAAAAGTGTAGAATAATTATTTCGGTGATAGGATAGAAGGATTCTAGCAGCACTTTTCATGGTACAAAGATTATTTTACTTAACTATTTTTACAAATAGAAATTAATTCGCTCCCGGGGTAGTGTTAAACTCTTCACTTTTTCATTAAGGCATAGTTTTCTATTTACAGACTTAGTGTAGTGCTTCTTAATTATAGTATACGTCCAACTGAAACTATGCCTTTTCCAATATATAAGTGGTACATATAACAAAAGAAGTGTAGATTCACCGAATTCTGATCTGTGTGTTGCCTTCACATACCAGCGAAGATACACGTCACAGGCTCCAAAACAATTAAGAACTAAAGGTCCACATTTGATTTGCACAAAATCTTGGTGCATTTCTATGAACATACCATTGATATCTAATATAAAGTTTTGATTTTTTTCATTATTTTGCTTCATTTTATTTCCATGAAAAAAGGAAAGAATATATTTTCCCCATGTTTTGTTTTATTTTGCATAAAATGGAATATATGAGTCATCCTTGATAATTGTAACATTGAAGCAATTTTTCCAAAACTTTTTGTGAGTCTCGATATTTTAAAATGCTTTTATGGAATATTTTAGTTTCAAAGAAAACATTAAAAAAAAAGGAAGGAAGACCCAGAAACCATTAAAAAGTTGTCACGTTCACCATAGTTTTAGTCTTTTGTTAGAAAAAATCCTGTATGTTTCAAACAATTTAGATCTTCTGATTATGCAACTGACAAATGTCTTAGATTTCGAAATTATAAGGAAACAAGCCTCTTTTACTCAGAAAAGATGTCGTAATGCAAGGTAAGATTATCTATAATTACTCATAAAGGAACTTCAAGATTTTTAGTTAAAAATATATTCTATATTATGAATAAATATAATACACTGTGGTAAATTATCAAACTATGCACAAGAAAAGGGTATGTATTATTCTCTATTGATTAATAGAAGGTCTAACATAAATTTGTTATATTTTTTCTTCCGGACATTTCTTCTCAAGTATAAAATATCAAGCCATTGATTGCATCTCATCTAATTTTGTTTTTCCATCATCACCTTCAGTAGATTGTTGTAGTATTTGAAATGTGTTCTTTTTATTTTTATCATCGTTCTCAACACAAATCTTAACATTTTATTATACTAATTTAGACGTTTCATCAGTTTCAGTCTTCCGAATTTCACGGATTTCTTTCATTATTGAATATCAACCTGGTTTTGGGATTGTTTTGGGTTTCTCGTGTAAATGATAGTATACATTTTGTCAGGAATGGCTTCATATACAGCCATCTCCGCTGGTTTAAATGAAGTTGGATATAACTACAATTCTAAAATTAAAATAAAAGTTGGGTTCAAAGTGTTAAATACATACATCAAATTGTCTAGTTAAGTGAAAATGATGACGCTTATGTAATAATATATAGCAGCTTAGTTAATAGTAGTAATAAACATATAAAATAGGATGACTCTTTTGATTTCAAAGGTCAACTAAGTAGACCATTGGGTCTTGTATTCGCATTTAAATGTATTCAGTTTGACTCTGGAGCTTGAGCATTGTTCGTTTTCTTCATATATTTCATTTTAAAGTTAAAATTGTTTTTTGAAACGGCAAGAAAGTCCATTTTATTTGTTTATTTCTTCAACACCACAATACAAATACGGTATTGTAGATCATAATCTGTTTAAACCACTTCGTTTAACGGAAGAGAATATTACGAGGTTCGTTCAATAAATAATGCAAAATGTCATCTAGAAATAAGAAAAACAAGTTTAATAATTTTAATTTTCTATGTTTCAATACCTCAAGGCATTCCATGTTACCTTTTACACGTGTCTAAGATCTTTGTATGAATAAAGAGAAAACCACAGCATATTCATCTTCTGGGATGCCTCAAAGACACTGATAAATATTATTTCCCATGACATATATGACATTGTACAATCTTCTCTTGATCGGTTTTTCGTGTTGTGGGAATTAAAAGATCTTAAAATGGCTGGGATTTAGCTAATATAGGTGATGTAAACGTTTTGTATACTTTTTTCCTTCAAAATCTTATTCATTTCTTTAAGCTTATATGCAACTGTGTTGTCAGGCACATGAAAAATACCCTGGTGACCGATATTTGGATTTCCTTTGCCGGAAATCTGTTTAGCTTTCCTTTGAGCAATTTGATCATAAAAGTTACCATAGATGTTCCTTTGTTTGGATGTATGCAATGTGTTTATGGACCTCTTTGAATGCATAAAAACTAATGAAACATGAGCCCTTGCTTCTCTTTATTATAATAAAATGACACATTTTTCTTTAGTTCAAGATTATTTACTTTCTTATTCTTATTTTTGGCTATAAAAAGTACTCTTATGTTTTATCATTTATCAACCTGGATTATTTAATCTTTTTTTCAGTTAATACATTTGTTTTTAAATAGACCGATGGCACATTTAATGCGTGTTTTCTCTAAGGCATTTGTAAGGAAAGAGCACCTTTCTGATAGAAACATTGTTATATTTTTTTCTTTTTGTCAGAATTCTTAAAATGCTGTGATGATTATAAGTATACTATCCTAATAATGTCTTTCCATACAAATCTAACATTTTCAAACATAATATCGATTTTTTAGGTGCCCCACCTAATTCCAATCGACCAAATTGACTGATATATTTTCACTCTCCGATTTTTCTTTTGATTATTCTTAATCTATCTGAAAAGTATTCAGCGTTAAAAACATTTTTTTGTACATATAAACATCTTATCTGAAATATGGGTTCTTCGGCGGCTTAATTGAAAAAGCACAGTTTCACACATGCTCTTATTTTCATCTTCTTGAAAGCGTTCATAATAGTTTTTCTTCTCAGTGTAGTGACCATGATTACTTAAAAAGTGAATGAATTTTTTTGCGAAGGCAACAGGGAAATTCATGGGATTTTCTGTATTTAGGAGCTCTTAAATATGAAAAATTAAATCAGATGCCTCATTATTTAAAGATGTACTGTATATTGCTGCATAAGTAAGGGAAGTTGACGATAGAAAAGTTAAAGTCATCACGTTTATCATATAGCTTGGTTGTTAGATTACCATCAGTGTCTTTTTCAAGTAAAATATCCAAGTATGAAGCAGTACCCTTGTACTCAAAAAACCCGTTTGTTTCTGAAAATTTCCAACAAATAAATCTACGTTGCAAATATAACTATTTTATTTAACCACAAAACATGACTAATCATGAATAACCTCACCATTATTTATTTCTAAACTTGATAAGATGATACTTGTAAAATTTATAGACTAAAGCTTGCAAAAGTAGCTGGTGGGCTTTTCCCCTCCTCAATCCATCTTGCTATTATACTTCTTATGTAATTACATTGTAACTTCTGCTTTCTAATTTTTTCTAATTTTTGTTTTTTATTATGTAGTTCTTCTAAATTACTTTCAGAAATATTTTCTTCCATATACGAGGGTTGTCCAAAAACGTCGTAGACAGGGAAAACAGCTTAGTTTTTTGTTTGCTTAATTAAATTTCTTTTCTTGTCATAGCAAAGAGAAACATTTTATGATAATGCATTTCAAATTTTACGATGATATCACATATAATAAGAAAATTATTTCAAAATAAAGAAAGAATGTTAATGTACACCGGCGCACGAAAGCAAGCGTAAATTACGTCTCTTATAACGTCATGATCTCTTTGTCTGCTTCACTTGCGTCTACGTATTAACATTCAATATTTCTTTTAGGTGATAGACTCCTTTTGAATTATGAAGGGACTTATTTAAATTCACTACTGTCCGCTTGTTTCTATTTGCTTCTTTTTAGCAGGTTCAAATTTCAGTCGAAATTTAGTCTAAATATCGCCTTACATTGTAGACAGTATAGAATGCACATTGTTTGACGTCTTTTGCGGTCCAGATTGTTCCCAATTATCTGCGTTAAAGAAACAGTACTCTACTTCTTACATGCTGTAACTATTTTGTATGGAGGAAAAAACCCATTGAATACCGTACTATTTAAAAATAACTTCTTTATTAAAATCTGGTGTGTACTGTCACTTCTGTACTTTTTTCCCATCTCTGATGTATATAAAACATATCCAACACTATTTATTATATCTCCATGCGCCGGTTACACGATTGAAGACGTCATTTTCATCAAACTCAATTCCAACGATACTATGAAAATCACTATAACAACTACATGTTTCTAACGCTATTTAAAGGAAATTTTGACATTTTATTAAGATTTCGATTCTAGTCTCAGTGATGTAAATTTGAGTTTAATGTATTACATGGCACTAAGGAAATAAAAGGAAATGTAATAGTATGTATATGTTTAATTTATTCCGAATTTTGTCCGTGCGCCGACAGGCCTTATCGGCCTTCATATAAACCGTCCTAATATTATTAATATACAAGATATATATTTAAAAATCCACAATTTTAAAGAACATTGAATATATTATATCTATGCAAAATCTTGTTAGTATTGGTTGCATGTTTAAAAGTTTATAAACTTTGTCTACGACTTTTTGGGACAACCCTCGTATTTAATGTCCTCGATCAATGATTTTTCCTCATTTTCTCTCTTCTTTTTGACATATGCTGAATAAGAGATAGTGTTTACTCCTTATTTCTAATAGTAAAGTTTCCAAAGATAATTGATCATTTATAGTGAAAAATATATTTTCATCTGGCACTCTGTGAATATTGTCATAATTGTATACCGGAGTTGCATATTGTTTTTGACGTCATCATGGACATCTTCATACACAGAAATTGTCTTCAATTTCTGTTTAGATGTTCGAATGTGTTCATCGGAAAGGCCCTTAAATTAAAAAGAAGTTTAAAAGACAGTGATATCTACCCCGTAACACTTCATATATGCTTGAATACTGAGTTAAAAAGAATTTACATAGTGACTAGTAAGTACCGACACCATAACTATTTTTGTGCTTATACTTGATTATGTAAACCATTGTTTGCAAAATGTATTTTGCCACAATCTTTTCAGCAAAAAGAGCAAAAGGTGACCAAATGAGCAAGCTGCTTAAGAGGTTTATTTTGCAAATTCCTTAAGGATTTTTTTTTGCCGTGACAGTGAACAAAGAATGTGATATTAATATCGTCACTATTTGAGTTTGCCATTGAAGTTTCAGGAACTATCACATGGTGGCAACAGAACTATTCTAACCTAAAGAAATGTGCATTTATAGTACGGCGCTAAGGTAGAAATGTGTGGAAATATTTCATTCATAAAGCACTTGTTGTTAATTGATATTACAAGAGAAACTTTCATATTTAAATATGTCTGATACAAACGGTTAATTCAGTTTATTCGTCATGAAGTTTACACATGTAAAATAAATTATAGTTATTACACTGTAAAATTTAAATTATACAATATAATTAAATACTTAAATTAAACTTAAATTATTATTTACTTAAATTATTATACTTAAATTATAATTATAACACTGAACACTAAACTTTTCTTGTTGTTATATATGCTATATATACATGTACAGGTACTCTTCATTACTGTTACACCGAAGTTAAGTAATGGTACAAAAATATCTTATAATGAAATACAGAAGAACAACAATTGTTGACTTGTGGAGATTGTATAGTGGTTAGTTACTATTACTATAGTCCTGCTGAACACATTATTACAGGTGACGTAAATATAGTTAATAATGAGGACCTTAGATCACTTATGTTAAAAGGTCCTAAATATAGGGAACCCCGATACTTCAACTGGCGTCGGAATTTCATACATATTATGGATTCTGTTGAAAATTACGCCAGATGATTGGCCAGATATGAAAAAGAAGACGTTAACACCTTTTCAGAATGGATTAAATGTATCAGATCCATGTTAAAGTCGCGTATTAAAAAAATGAGGGGCAATATGAAAACCATCTATCCTGTGTTCAATAATCCAGAAATCCAAAAAAATTAAATAGATTACATGATCAGTACGTACTCGTTCCTGCCGACAAAGCATGTAACAACATCGTCTTCGTTTGTAAGGCTCATTATTACATGTATATAAATTGTATTTTAGAAGAACTTGGATGAAGGATATGGAGATAACGAACAGTATTCAATCTCAAAGTCCATAAAACAATACAAAATAGGATCAGAGCAAACTCGGACCTCCGAAACATCGGGATGGAATCAAGTGCCGTGGAGGAGTAAGCAACCCCTGCTGACCGGTCGCACCCGATCAGTTAAAAAAAAATTAGTACCTCTCTCCGAGAATTATTTTTTATTTCTCAAAGAGTGTCACAGGGGCTTGTTACAGAAAAGTAAAAAAAGATAGAACCTCGGAGAGAGAAAAAACTCCGATGTTCTATTTTTTTTTAACTGATTTATTTTCTCTACACAAGCCCGTGGGAGCGTATATACTGTAAATATAACATTTTTAAAACGTGCTAATTTCAGCGAATTTTTATTTTCATTTTAATGAGGGTATTCAGACACACCTAAAAAACACATAATACACAACCTGATAGTTATTTTCGAACGAGTTGTTGAAAATCGACGAAATCGACTTCTTCCGGTCGAGAGCAGCTATGTGTGACGGAGTAATAGAGAAATATTTGAAAACGCGAGAAAGCGACGGAATGGTGCTGGATAAAAGATTGCAAATATTTTATTTCAATAAATTAGAGTACCCAATGCTGATGAAAGCCCGGTATACCCCAGAAATCCTTGAAGTAAGTCAGTCAGAGGTCCCAGGCGAAATCCATAATGGCGGCTAGTTGCAAGCCTTGGTTATTTTATAGTATAGAGGGGTAGACCTATATATTTACTTATCATACGTCATTTACAGAGTTACACGGGGAGCGCCTATGACTTAAACTTGTATTTACCGACTGTCATAGGTCCTGTAAACTTCATGAAATATAATCCAAATAAAAAACAAAATAAATTATTTCAACTGATGTACAAACCATTCTGCTCCATCAGCATGTGCTATCTGATTCGGCAAACCTTGGCTGATTCCTTCGCCTTTATCAGATGAAGTACAAATCGGCCGAGGTGTGCCGAGTGGTGCTATCTAAAATTGATAATGGGTGACGCAAACCAAACGTGATGTTGAAATTTTTAAAAAGTAGTTCACATGCATGAACAGTACAAGAACAAATTTTAATTTATCATAACAAATGATGTTTTAACACAACTTTGCCATCTAGGCCTATTTCAGAAAACGTGTAAGGGTGTGTGTGTGTGTGGTGGTGGTGGGGGGGGGGGGGTAAACAAAATTGATTGGGTTTGATTTTCAAGGGTTTTTTTGCCTGACCAAATGTTAAAACAAGTTTGCACATTTTGATAAATTCATCAAAAACGTTTTGTACTAAAATTATTTGTTGTTGAGAAAATATATTCAAAAAGTTCGAATATTATCGGCAAAAAACTAATTTACATCATTTATTAAATTCTGCAATTTCAGACTGGTAACGAATTAAGTATATGAAATACATATAAGAGGCTCATTGGTTTACCTGAGAATTTTATGCTCGATTTGACGAATACATGTACTGGGTAAATTATAGAATTATTTTGACTTTTTCTTTGGAAAACCCAATGTAAAGGAGTGTGTATTTAGAGGCAAACACCTTAGTGCCGGTATTTCTGTCTCAAGACAGCATCTAGTTATTGCTGTTGGAAAGTTTCAAGTCCCAACTGCTACTTTTCTCTTCCTTTGTTATAAGTACAAACCAGTAGAGCTTCAGTCTCGAGATAGACTTCTGGTTTTAAAAAGGGAACTTTATTTATAAATGGTATGATGCTATAGAGGTATTTACAAACTAAATCAATCGAGCTTTCTTTGATACTATTAAGTAGAAATTTCCAAACTGACTCTTTTAGATGAGTATTTTCTAAGTTCTTTGCACATCTTATGACACGACTTGGTTTTGTCGAAATGGATCGCCGAAAAATGACAATGTTGTGTAAAGAAAACATGCTAAAGATAGGATAATAAAGTATTGTTTATCATTAAAAATAGCAAATTGTTACTATTAAAAAGAAAATTATTTTTCATTTAAGGTCTAAAACTTTGAAAATTTTGCAGCTGGGCGTATCTTTCATGATGCAAAATGTCAGAAAGTAACCCTTAAACAATGTCAGCTTTTTAACATTGAAAGCAGTCGAACAGCTGAGAAATACTGTTAAAAAAATCGGATTTAAAGACGACTGAATTTCACGAGAAACCATGAAAAACCATTTGGAAGCTGTCATGATTTATCATCCAATAGCATATTAAAATTCTACCAACTATTATGTTGAAATTATGTTCTAAGTTAATTGTTTAAAATCAAATCAAATCTTATCAATTAGTTATAAATCACTTAAAGTATGTTTTGTTGCCTAATTACCCAATTTCGCATTATGAGACGTTAATTTTTGTGAAAAACCATGTAAGTTTTAAAAGTGCGTTGAGCTGTATGTGTATCATTATTGTTGTATAATCTCTGTCATACAATAGTATAATTATTACTGTTTTCTTTCATCTTTTTTTTGTAAATATAGACAATATCGGGTCGACTTATGAAGGAAAGTTACTCTTGTTAATTAAAATAAATCGTCGTCAATAAATCTAAAAGTCGTCTTCAAGGCCACAACAAGTGTTTTCTTCCTCTCGTAAATAAGTTTTTTTTTCAAATCACATTGTTTCATATGAATACAAAATTAGGCTTGCTAATCAATGGGTGCATGATAAAGTAAAAAAAAAATGTCGAATTTCACACCACAGGAACTTGTGGATTTTCCCCTCATGTATAAGATTTGACTAAATTTTGCCAAATGGGACTGTATTAGCTAGTGAAGAATCGTCAAACCGGACGTATTTCATAAGGCTTCATTTTAAGCTTTTTTGAATTTTACATGTATTGAGTAGATCCATAGTTGATATTCAAGTGATTTTTTTTTTAGCTTAAGAAGTTATCTTGTGATTTTTTCCTCGAGTCTGTACGTTTATAGAAAACCGAGTCAGTAATAATTGAGGGCTCTTGAAAAAAATCCGGTTTCTAAATTGATTTTAAGTTTTATACATAATATATTTGTTCCTCTTATCTCAAATCCAATGTACTTCGTTTTAACACTAGTATGTCTTCCCCTTTATGAAGTGTATTAGTTAAGGACAGATGATACAATTTTTTTTTCCTTGGAGGAGACTTATTATGCCACTGGTTTAGAAAAACAGATATAATTCCTTGGGTTTTTACTCTTTAAACTTGTAAAATTGAAATTTTCGATTCCCCCCGCCCCCCCAAAAAAGTACATAGCTAGAATAATCATGTCTTCATTCGTTTTCCCTCTTATTTTTTTTAAAAAATGTTACTAAAGGAGCACGTGTAGTTAATTAGTATTACATTTAGTCAATAAACCGTAAGGTTGTATTTTCTTGCATAAAATAAATACCCACTTGGAAAACATTAGATAATACTTGAATAAAATTTTAATTACGGAAAAACCACACTTAGTAAAGGTTTACAGATGAAAACAAATTTCAGAATATAATATAAATCCTAGTTTGGTGCTTTAAGTGTAATATAAACTTTGATAATGTATCAAGCTTGGTGAATTTTATGCGGAAAAGCATAATGGTTAAAATCAGTCTATTTGATTTTTGTGAATTTTTACCGTTTTGCTTTTCCCGGGGGAATTATAGAAGGTATTTCATTCTCCAAGTCCATGGATAAAAAAATCAGAGAATTATATCCTCTTTTATAAAACTAGTACAGTGACACGATATTTAATCTTCTCCAAAGAAAAAAAATGTTTGTATCAACTGTTCTTAACAATGACTTCATGAGACAAGTTAATGAAATGTTACAATGTTCAGTTCAATTTCTACTGAATAACTATAAACTGTGTATATACATGTACTCAGTAAAAGACGAACATAACAGTGATCCATCTCAAAATAATTTAATTTTGTTTATATTCTTTATATTTTGTTTATATTCTCGCCTTTCATCGCTTGATTTCTAAAAAGGTACGCAAAATATTTTGTATAATCTGGTTTGGTATAGGGACACACCCCCTTGACGACCAGCTTAATCATCTTATCCATGCAATCCCCTTATGTCCAGTCATCGGAATCCATGGAAAATTCAAGATCTTATAACTGTATCTTTAACTTTAAACACTAACTCGGTCTAAACTCGGTGCAAATATCTTCTTCACTTCTTTTTGCAAATTAATGCAGTTGTAACATATGTTGGTCACTCATCCAAGGACAAAGGATACTCAGGCTTATTGTATACCTTAATATTGAAAATATAATATAATATATAAAATGCTAAAATATCATTCTCTTGAAATAGGGGGAAAATATACTGAATCACTTATCTAACTCCCCAGTGAAGGGGTATGATTAGAAAGATATTGTTTGCAAGATAAACAGCTATATATATTGTGTGCCAGACAATTAAGCATATAAGTATTAAGCCAATATAGAGAGACGTTATATACTGATGTTATAGCAAGTTAATAAAAGCTTGAAATAATTTTTAATAATTATAACCCCTGAAGTAAAACACTCTAGATTTAAGAGCACTTTCGTAGAAAAGAAAGTACACGTTCTTCCATCTTTTGTTAAAAAAACACATTCTTCAAGTACTAATTTTTTTGTATCTTGGCTAGAGTTAGATTTTCAAGTTGTGAAGGTGGTAAACTGATTTTATAAACTGGTATAGCAAAGTAACTCAACTTTAATTATAATCGATATATTCACTCTTATATTCACCTATTTATACTCACTTATTCCACTTATTCACTTATTTGGTTGAACATCGATCCATTATCAATAAAAGTGTGGGCTTTGGAAAGTTTTTTTTATGTAGAAAATACGTTTTAATTTTTATCTAATATTTCTTTTTATTTATTAAAATGCTATGTTTCCCGATCCTACGAATAATTTATAAAAAACAAAGTTTAACGTAGAAACAAAAGCGAGGCAGAAAGACAGACAGCTAGACATACAGACCAAAATTAAAATATCCCCAATTACGGGAAGGGGGGTTAATATTTTATTGATTCAACCATTTAGATCCACATACAGCCTTTGTATTAATCGTCTCCCAAAAGCAAGCTATTTGTTTTGAATGGTATTGATAATACAATGTGATTTATTTTTTCCACTCTTCTCTTCAGAATGCCGTTGGCTCTTTTGATTTTCAACATTTCAAAATAGGAGCATATACATGTAAGCTAGAATAAAAAATGTACATTCTTTTAGCAAAATAAAGATCAACTTTTTATGTGCTTGTACACTACATATACGAACGAACAATATGGAAAAACTATATGAAACATGCATGTACATGTAGGCCAAATCGTCCCTGAAAATCAAAGGTAAGAGATGGATTTATTCTTGCCTATAATAACATAAAAATATACATTAAAAATTATTATTGAAAACAAATTTTGATCGTTGAATACATTACAAAAAAAGACATTTATGTTTTAATCTTTTAATAATAACAATACATGTTTGACATGTCCATTTTTGATAATAAACAAACTTTTTTACAACTTGACAGGCTGACAGGTCGACAGGTAGACAGGTCGACAGATAGACAGGTCAACAGGTAGACAGGTCGACAGGTTGACAGGTTGACAGGTCGACAGGACGACAGGTCGATAGCTTTTTTGTATAATTCAATGTATATTTATTTAGTTATATCACTACAAGTATCATCTTGGGGGGGGGGTCAATCATATCATAAGATACATGTACATTGAATGCCTAAAAGTGAAATTTTTATTTTCTTTTCATATGCGCAATGTCTGTTAACAGTTAAATGTATACATCTCCATTTGACTATCCAAACCTATGACGACTTGTTGACAGGTCAACAAAATTACATATTTAAATAAACATGCCGATCTGTCAACCCGTCGACCTGTCGACCTGTCGACCTATCAACCCGTCGACCTGTCAACCCGTTGACCTGTCTACCTGTCGACCTGTCAACCCGTTGACCTGTCTACTTGTCGACCTGTCTACCTGTCGACCTGTCAACCTGTCAACCTGTCTACCTGTCGACCCGTCGACCTGTTAAGCAAACATAGTAACATTTGTATGAACAGATGATCTTTTAAATTAATTCATATGCAAGATAAATATCTTGTTTTGTACATTTATGATCCATTTAATATAATAATTGGTTGACGATACAGAATGCAATAAAGAATGCAGTTGGTTTGTATAATTCACCAACAATGGCTCTAAATATTTATTAATATTTACATTTAATTCATATGCAAAATATGCTAATTCATCTTGTTTTGTACATTTATGAATATAAATGAACATGCAATAATATATATTCTTACGAGGAAAAAAATGGAACTATTTTCGTCTTATAATGTACTTGAGCCGCATTTCTTAACAAGTTATATTCCCCAACCGGTTTGCTTATATACGAATGAAAATAGAAAATTGGATAGATGCCATAGTTGATAACTTGATTTCCATTGTGTATGAAATATAGATTATATCATATATTGAAGTAACTGTATCCGCATTCGTAATAACTAAGTATTTACATTTAACTCTTATTTTGATTAACAATTCAAGACAAAGTAATTTCAAAAAGTTGTATTATTAGAAAAAACAAACAAACTATTTTTTAAAAACCACAATTGAAGAAAATGTATTTTTAAAAATATATATATTTTTTATGAAGGAAAATCTCAAGAATGTTGTTAAGATACTTTGATTAGTATCTCTGGAAAAAATTAAAAAGGCCGTCTCTTCATATTAAATAAATTCATATATGAATGTCTATTTCATTTAACTTACAGTTCAGGTTGTAAAATGATCGTAAATACCGTTTTTCATGTGTGTCTGTCGATCACGTTGTTTTCCTTTTTGGTCATGGCGACTCGGAAAAGTCCAATTTAGAAGGGGGGTTAAGGTTATTGTACTTCGTCCTCGAACGTCATTATTTTATTACTGTTCACTGTTACGCAACATGTATTGTACATTTTTATGTAATTTACCTTTATTGTTTATTGCTATGTATTTGTTTTACGATTCGGCGTCACATCGTTCGTATTTTTCATGGTTTGTCCCATTTAGGCGATGTTGTTAGTATCGTCTGCCATTTTGGTCTATACTTTCTTTTTGGTTAGGTAAAGCGCACTGCGCATGTCCGGTAGTTTAACCTATATAAGGGTCGCCAAGGAGACTGATGTTTCACTTTGACTCTGCAGAACGTCTGCTCAACAACTTTCATAGAAATTGTACGTAAATACTGATATAACTAACGAATGGGGAGTTTTTACTGTAGATTATATTGACCAAATAGATTTATTAAGGAATTCAACAGTCTCTACGAAGTTTTACCATTGTTTAAATTTGACCTAATTGATTTATTACGGAAAATTAACAGTCATCATTTTACCAAATCATAATAATGTTACCAAATCATAATACGTTACCAAATGATATTAACGTTACCAAATCATAATATGTGACGTCCGATCTGACCAACTGTATTACATCACCATTGTTTGAATATTTGGTTATCCAGCCATCTGTATTACATTTATTACGTTAATTAAAGCATTGTTGAAACTTTAATCATCTTATGTTGTGCTCTTGTTTGCCCCTGCAATGCAATATTTTGCTGACCAACACAGGGATTTATCTTACCAAATCAACCAGGATTACCAATTAACAAATTACCTGGATATACCATAAAAATTGGTTTCAATGAAATTTATCTCTTTCATTGGAAATTTGATCAATTATAAAAGCCTCATACCTCAGGCACGTTACATCCTCCCTCGATGTTTCTTTTACAACACAGTCTTCGGAACATTCTTTGATATTTCTCAATGATACTTTTTCTAAAAGATGTAAGAACAATGGTTTTTTATTGGTTCTTAATGTTATCTTGTATTATGATAAATTTATTCTAAAATATATAAAAATCTCATTCTACAGTTGAACTCTGTAATACTAAATATTCAAAGCTATAAAATGTCTACACTTACTTTCAAAACTTGATAAAATGTTGTGGTGTTACTAATCTTGTTGTAAAAATCTTTGGCTCTTTCAATACATTGTCTGGAGAAAAGCATATTTTGTTCAAATTTGAAATTCATTGATTGTTTTTTACATACCTAATAATTAAAACTTGTCATATAAATGTTATTACTCCTCCATGGCACCTGATAACACATCTCGTGTTTTGAAATCAAATGTTTTCCCTGCTCCTGTTTTGTGGACTTTTGAGCTTGAATACTGTTCGTTATCTCTATATACTTCATTTTCCAGAAAATGTAAATATATGCCAAAAAAACTTAATGAAATAGCTGAATAGTTAAATACAAAAACAAGTTTAAACAATACTTACAGTCTATTTGAAACGCTGACAACATGATGGCACAGAAGGCATAAAGCTACCAATGTTTCAACAACTAAACCAAAACATTCAGTTTAATTATTTTCGTTATTCTCATTATCAAAGACCTATGTACATGTATATAATAAACAAATGCTACGTATTTCAGTTTAATGTTTTATTCGAGTTGGCAGGTATTGTCCACAGTGGTCTACACAACAGTGGGGCAGCCGGCAAAATGGCGTACCCCCAACATCAACATAAGTTGTGCCCTCCCTAACGGGAAAAGTAGAACGCTGGGTTGACCTCATTCGTGCTACGGACACATTTCAACACAAATTATCTTTTATAATTATATTATTTTGCTTTAGCTTTAAATTGTATAAGATATAATTTTCAAAGTCAACATCACATATATCAACATCAACCATCACATATATCATCATCAACCACAAAAAGTCAACAAAATCAACAGTTCAATGGTTAAATTGAAGGTGACGATTTCGCCAATACGACCACTGTGAAGTATAGTTTACTGTCTTTCCCCGAACTCCTCGAATGGATAATTCGCCAAGTTGACCCTTGTCATGCATGGTATTCGGCCAGAGATCATTCCAAAGGTCCCAGAATACGGAAATAGCAGGCAATTCAGATCAGCATCGTTAGTCTCCTTCAACGAAATCTGTAATATCTGAAAAGACAAAAACAAAAACCCACAGCAGAAAAAGATTCTCAATAACATTTGCATAACTCTAATAAATTTGGTATAGCCAAACCATGTAAAACAATGAAAAACGTTATTTAAACAAACAAAAGGAGAAAGGGTATATACTTAACACCTAGCTCAAGGGTTGAGGTGGGAGGGTATTTCATAATACAAAAACATAAATCGGATACTTTCATCACCCACCTTTCACTTTCATTGATGCATAGAAAAGGGGAGATAACCCGTAAACCTAGTGACTAAGTACCGACACTGTATGGATGGATAAATAAATTCCGGCTTATCACATTTATTAGTTTTTTCCACAAAAAGGAGGTGAATGATGACATATAATAAAAGGATAGAGCTTTGATAACGGCGCATATTGTGAGATGAACTCAAATATGCGGTATTATCAAAGACCTATGTATATAATAAACAAATGCTACGTATTTCAGTTTAATGTTTTATTCGAGTTGGCAGGTATTGTCCACAGTGGTCTACACAACAGTGGGGCAGCCGGCAAAATGGCGTATCCCCAACATCAACATAAGTTGTGCCCTCCCTAACGGGAAAAGTAGCACGCTGGGTTGACCTCATTCGTGCTACGGACACATTTCAACACAAATTATCTTTTATAATTATATTATTTTGCTTTAGCTTTAAATTGTATAAGATATAATTTTCAAAGTCAACATCACATATATCAACATCAACCATCACATATATCATCATCAACCACAAAAAGTCAACAAAATCAACAGTTCAATGGTTAAATTGAAGGTGACGATTTCGCCACATGGGCACCGTAGGTGCCCACCGCCACCTGGTGGGGGTAGGCAACTTCAATTTAACCACCCACCATGGACTCCTAGCCTACTCAAAACCCTCAGCAACCCATCCATCGTGAACATCACTCTCTCTCATTGCCAACCCACTGTAGAACTATCCTGCATTAAAATAATTCTGGTCTCCCTTCAAATTAATTGGGCCTAGCGCCCCCCCCCCCTCCTGAATTTATATCTTTCCAAGTTACTTGTATATTGCTTTGGGTCTCAAATTCCATTATTAATATCCAGCTGGCAAGAGAGAACTACTACCTGGACTAATGTAAGAAAATTATGTAGAAAATACGTTTTATTTAGATTCCCCCCCCCCCCTTTTTATTTATTTGTTTATAAATTTGAATTTTATTTCTTATTTATTTTTTAGGTGATAAAATACTTTCATGCAGAGATTAGAAACAAGATGAATGAGCACCTTTACTCTTTAACCCCCCCCCCCCTTTCCCTTTCAGCATGATTATGCTATTCCTGTATTCTTGACAATAATTTTAAAAGTGTTCAAATGCCCGATTTGTAAACTACAGAACATGTTTTGTGATGTTTGATTATGTATCTTGCCAGTTCTGAGAGAATGATGTTATACCTGTACCACTTATTTTGAAAGCGAACTCTTCAAAGGACCATTTAAAATTGATTAAATCTTGTATTAATAAGTACCTTTCAAACTAAGACACACAATGGAGGACTTTGTATTTTACTGCTCATTTGTAAATGTAGTTGGACTGCAGCAGACATTGAAGGCACCTATGACTAAATCCTTTATTCTAAACCCCTTCCCAGCTGATGCTCTATCAAAAATGCATGATCTTTTCACACCTTAAGCCCCCCCCCCCTCAAAAATATGTTATGGAATAGGTTATTTAAATAATAGACTTCAAACTCTTTTTAAGGCTGTAGAAAATGGATATATGATAGAGAGCATAAAAATTAATATGCTTAGTCAGTGGAAACCTATCCTATATCTAATACCCTAAAATGCTGGAGAAGTTTATCTTATCTTAGTACTATGAATCTTGTAACTCCTACACACATGTGGATTTGTATTTGTATCCCCTAGCTAACCTGTATTTGTACCCACTAGCTAATGCATGAATGTAAACTGCATGTACATATATATGCACCGACTAATGCATCTTAATCCCAAATGAGATAAATGTGTAAAGTAACATAAAATAATTATGCTACATGTAACTGCTCAGATGAGAGATAAACACCTATCATATTACATGCAAATGGCACCTGGGTTTGAACTGATATTATCAATGGGAAAATGCCCCCTGAGATATGCATATGTGTCTTAATTTCCAACAGTAAGCACATACTATTAAAAAGAAAATATTGTAGGAAATGGTTTGGATTGTAGCCTAGCCTGTGGAATAATACGTGTTAACCCCCCCCCCCCTGCTGTTAGGTAGTTAGGTAATCTCGCCTTTAGTGCTTATTAGTGATAAAGAAAACTAGTTACCTAAACAACTTACCCTTTGCGAGTTTAAAAACTGTGAATATAGAATTTTAACTAAAGCAACTTTTATCTGTGTGAAATAGCAAATCTTAACAACTTAGAGACACAGCAGAAACCAACACTGACAAAAAGCCCCAATTTGAACCTTATAAGTCTCATTGTAACCCTTTCTATTTTATTTATTTATTGATTTATTTATTATTGTTGCATGACCATTCATACAGCATATGCCATATTAGGAAAATACATAGAAAGTACCAGCACTGTGAGCTGTGTTCAAATGAGCCTGCATATGCATTGACTGTAGCACCTGAAGAACTCTGTAAATTGTCCTTCATTCCCAATGGCAAATTGAATAACACGTAAAATTGGTAAAAGTTCAGGAAATTTGAGTTGCAATTCCTATTTTAAGGTTCACTTTCCCTAATGAGAAAGATAACTCAAAGGAATAAATGTTAATTATGTTAATTTCCTAATACTCTTGACAATTTATTTATTTCACAGTGCTTCAATTAGCCTATAAATTATTATTATATAACTTCTTTTTATAGTCTTTTATTTGTAGAATTGTATTTCAATACCCAAAGTTCTCTTCTTGTATAGATATTAAACAAGTGACTAGACCCATGTTTTTAGAACATTGTCAGGAAATAAAAGCCCATGCTGAAATTAATCTCTGTGTAAATAATCAACATTTGTGAAATAATCTATATATAATAAATTAGTAAAATAAGTTTACCTGATTTTTCATGTTAACTTAAGATGGTACAAAACTTTTCATTTACTAAACACCACTTTATAGGATACAAGGCCTTTATGCTGTTAAGGGGTGATAAGACATTAAGGAGGCTAGGGGTCAACAATTATTAACCACCAGATATATTTTAAATTTTGGGATATGATATCTTAAGCTGTCAACTATCACTTGGCACAGAAAAATTTCATAAATTTTAGCTTTAAAATTTGATCAGTTACATCTTTATTGAGCTCTTCTTCTAAAGGAGATCCAAATAGCCTAAACATGGCCACAACCACCCAGTCCCTTTAAATATATGTTTATATTGTGTTATCATCAAACCTTCTCAATTAAGGTAAAGGCGCTGTTAGAGAAATTCATGATTATGCTCATGTACACTGGAGACGGCTTCCAAGGAACGAACAGAATGGCCTTCTTTTATTTTCTTTATGTATAATTTTAACTACACCATTGACCAAAATGACAACACGGAATATATGCGAAACATGCCCTTAGCACGGAATATATGCGAAACATGCCCTTAGCCCCATCTTACTTAATCAGAACCCTTTGATATATATTAACCAGCAAAATATTAGCTAGCCTTGCTAGATATTACATGTAGTTAATCAAAATAAAATTTGGGGAATCCTATTTATATCAACTGTCACTAATGAACCATTGAGGTCCTAAATTACTATGCCCACATTGTTATTGTTCTTGTTGAATCTGAAGTTGTCCTCCCTATCAAGCCCCTTAAGAGAAGTGATATCCGAATAGGTGAGGATGCTGCTGGTCCTAATATATTATTATTATGTGGATTTGACAGACAATGTACAATTCAACTCTGGTGCATGTTACCTATGTCGGGTATGCCTCCCAGATTTTACAGCCTGAATTGTTGATTGTAATGCTTCCATCCAACTGAATTTTTTGACTCAAAATCTATTTACTTTTTTAGTCATCATTCATATTTACTTACCTTGAGTTTTGTCATATAGCATGTGTACAACTGTAAATATGTATAATACAAATACACATCTTACTTGATGTTTCATTCATATCATAAAATGCATTATTGTAATGTTACATTCAAAAGCACCAAAACTTGTTATGTATTTTACTTCAAACTATTTTATTTCACAATTGATTACTGCCTTTGTCGCAATTGCATATCTTTCATGCCTCTCTTTGGACCCCTGTTAAAGTTGAATGGCCTTGATTGAAATTTATAAACTTTGATTAGAGTTATGTCCCTTTGTGAATCTAGCTAAATAACATTTCTAAAGATTTGTCAAACTTTTATTACTTCTCAATCTGTATTTCTTTTTTTTATTTTTTATTTTATTTATTCACTGTTTTTAGGACAAAAGGTAAACTAGTAAGGCAATGCTAGGGTAACCCTTTCCTTGAACATTTATTTATTTTTTTTAAAAATCACTCAATATTTTAAATAAACTGATAAATTGCACCAAACCCAAAGTTACAAAAGCATACTCATACTGTAAGAATTATAATTATGGATATTCCCATTTTTAAATCCCCTAAAGATAGACTAAAGGAATCTAAGTAACTAAATATAGGCCACCATGTGTACGGATGTTTAATGGCAAATGACCTTGAATAACATGGACCGAATAAAGTTGAAGTTCATACCTATTTTTACATTAGCTCATTTTGTTTATAGATTATTTCACTAAGTAAGTTTTTATTCATTCAAAATCTGCTGATGAAGTTGGTTATTATTACCACATTGTAATCTTGTACCATGTGCCAGTGTTTAAAGCATGGACGGGTGGCAAATCGATCTGTTTCAATCCAATAAAATACTTGCCATCGAGCAATATCAATGTTAATAAGATCATCTGTTTTACTTCTTTGACTGAAACTTAACTTTAAAAACTGGAAATTATTATAAAATATTTCATAATACAAAAACATAAATCGGATACTTTCATCACCCACCTTTCACTTTCATTGATGCATAGAAAAGGGGAGATAACCCGTAAACCTAGTGACTAAGTACCGACACTGTATGGATGGATAAATAAATTCCGGCTTATCACATTTATTAGTTTTTTCCACAAAAAGGAGGTGAATGATGACATATAATAAAAGGATAGAGCTTTGATAACGGCGCATATTGTGAGATGAACTCAAATATGCGGTATTATTTTTAAAAAATAATTGATATACAATGTACAAGTGACAATGACTTTCTGCATTGATTGGAATTGAAGTGTTACTGTTTTTTTTTTAACTCAAACTAATCTTAATATTAATATACATGTATGTCAACAACGAAAGCATTCAAGTGAAAAACATGGATCAAAAAACGAGACTTCCTTTTACTATAATTTATTTTATGCCTAATCATGTGAAGAAAAAAAGACACAGTGAACAGAAAGTTTAAAATATATAATAATATATTTAAAATATGAGGTTCATAACGATATGAAAAAAATAATGCAATGCACAAAAAAAATTTATGTAAGAAAAAAGAAGCGAAGTCTTTTCAGTCACATTATTATGCATTAATTTATATGTATAAGGTACGTCTAATAGCAAGTTAAAGTTTTCAGTCAAAATTGTAAGGGTTTTCATTTGGTTGAAAAAAAAAGTGAAAAATGATAAACATGGTTAAGTTGATTTTGCTGTAAGTTTTTTACGAACAGATATACATAATTTAATTTGTATCAAGTATAAAATCAAACCAATTCATGAATTAGATTATATTTGATGCCTTATAACGAATTCTTGAAATGTATACCGAAATAAATCCACTTACAAAGTTTAGAATAGTTCTTTTATTGAAATGCATTATCTGAAAGGTGTTAAACGGGCTTCGGTATATGGATACGATTGATTGAATGCTGTTTTACATCCCATTGGAGAATTTTTCACTCAACGTCAGTCGCGACCGTGTTTCGAACACAAGACCTTCCGATCATGGAGTGAGTGCTTTATCTATTTTGACTAAACAATTAAATCTTAATAAAATTTGAAAGGTTTGAAAGTTATTTCTCCAAGAAATGGGTCATTGCTCCTTAAATAATTAATTACTTTAAACCATGAATTTATAATGAAAAATAGTGAAAAGACTCCTACCATGTTTCATCTTTGTTTTTCCCCAGGCTCATGTTAGATTCTGAGAAATAAAGCATAAGAAGTTTCATCTTTAAGTTTTGTAATACAAAAGTGCTATTGTATATACATGTAACTTAAGTGTTCAATAATAAAAAAACACGCTGATTTAAAAAAAAATACACAAATCACGAGTTTGTTTTGATTAAAACAAAGTATTGTTTTATCATTATCAAAGGATATATTTTAATCAAAGGATTAATTTCCATAAAATTAATCAGCCTTAATTTCCATAAAATTAATCAGCCTTAATTTCCATAAAATTAATCAGCCTCATGTATCCCAAATGATGACAATTAGTTCAATCGAACGACTAACGTTATATTCATTTATGGGCACCTGATTAACAAACATTACCTCATTTTTAAAGACGAGACATAACATTCAGAAGAGGAATAGAAGAGGTCATTTATTGATTAAGTAAAAGTAAGTGACAGAATAATCAAACAAGTCATATGTACATGTATGTGTGAATACAAATTATACAAAGCGAATCAAACTAGATACATTTTACAAACAATTACGCAATATTTATTAAAATGTGATGTACAGTTCACACAATAATTTTACATAATATACAGAATGTGATTGAAAAGATGGAGCACACCTGTCATAATACTATATATGAAGGCTTTAGTAAATAGATATTTTTTTTACACAGAAAATGTTCAAAAATTGCGGGAGGTGGAAAGGGCGGTGGCTACTTTTTTTTTAAAAGGAATTCCTCTGTGAATTGATAAAAATGGCGAATGTTGCTAGAAATTGGGCATGCGCAGAGAACACGAACGACTGTTCTATTTAAAGAAAAGGTGCCAAATACAAAATAGAAAAAAAAACAGTACCCATAATTGCTATATTATCATAAATATGTTGTATGTATACCTAGTTAACATAACTTCCTTATTAAAGACAAGACAGAATATTCATTAGAGGAAAAGAAGAGGTCGTTTATTTCTTTAAATATAATGACAAAATAATATAACAAGTTACAGGTGACTTTCGATCTCTCGAAGTTCAAGGGACCGCAAGAAAAGTTCGAGAGATCGAGGGGTTCGAGAGATAGAAAGTAAATAAAATCCGGAATTTTCAGTTCCGATCATCGATGTTCTACTATTATAGATACCGGAAGTATATGTAAATAAAGTTATTGCACGTTTTCAATCGTATTTTACAGGTAATATACTTGATATCAACAACAACGATCGTATTTCGAATAAATACAACGATTTCCTGAAGTTTCAATATTTATTTGTTCTTATTTCACGATAATATGAAACCCGCGGATAGCAATTGTTGGTTTGGCTATTCCGCGGCTTGATCGGGTCCTTCACCAGTGTTCACCAGATTTTTCTTAATCAGTATTCAGTCCTTGAGAAAGAAATTTCTTGTGCAATAAATGCCATACTGGGATTATGTAGATTCCAATTAAAGTTCATAGTCTATGGGAAATTATTGAAACAAACGTCTATAAAGAATTTATTTTCTAAATATTATCGTCTCGGTTTAAAGTCAAAATAAGTTGTGAATTCGTTTATAATTTACCAATAATAACCAATTAATTATATCAACACATGAACGACCCACAGGTATAGTGTCATCTATTATGTAAACAGCCAATTAACACCTCCATGCCAGCCCCAGTCGTTCACTGTTTTTCAGGTAAGTCCAGGCTCAATTTTACGCTTGATCGGCGTGTATACACGCGCAATAAAAACTTCGAGAGATAAAGAGTAAAATTCAATGAAATATGTGTAAACGGGACCAAGGGTTTGGTTCGAGAGATTGAGAGTTTCGAGAGATAGAAGTACGAGAGATCAGGAGTAAATTTGATTAGTTATATAGAGGAAAAAAACGGGACCGGAGGTTTACTTCGAGAGATCGGAGTTCGAGCCATCGAAAGTCACCTGTATATGCATATGTCAACACGAAGAAGACAAAGTATAATCGAGTCATATGCATATGTAAATACAAATAATACAAAGCAATTCACACAAGACATAGTTTATAAATAATTATGCAATATTTATAAGAAACTGTAATGTACACAATGCATTCTTACATAATATATTTGAGAATGAAACACATTAGGATGCGATTTAAAAAGATGGTCCCATCCGACAATGGAAATAACAACCTGCTGTTTTTATCTGGTCCATCATCTGTTATTTCTACCTGATGCATTGATTTTATATGTGCTCTATTTCCAAATGTTCAACTAAAATTATTAAATATAACTTGTGATGTGTTAACGACCAATTCTTTTTTTATCACCCTTAATGGAATTTTTTTAAAATTGAATCACTGTCTAGCTTTTGGGAATGCCAAGGGGATCAATGATAGTTAGAAACGTTGCATAAAGAACAAGGCCAATTTTCAATGAACATTAAGCCCTATATTTTTCAAAAATATGAAAGTGATATAAGAAATTCAAATTCACTATTTCTGAATCATGGGAATTCCATGCTGTAAGAACACATAAATCGTTTTTCTTATATGACCTGCTAAATGTTAATTGTGACATTAACTTGTGCATTTTACCGTATTTTCCTAAAAAATTGTAGAAGACATCAATTTTCAGTGGCATTTCCTTTCAGAAAACATACTCTGCCAACTGTCGCCCACAAAGATTTTGAGATATGTGATTTTTTAAAAGCAGTTTACATAACATATCCAATAATTGAAGCGAGCGACGGTGGGAGACATTATTTTCTAAAGGAAAATAAGCACAGAAACGAGTCATTCCAAGGCTTTTCTGCATTTAACTTGGAAATGTACCAAATAAGTGACGTCATATTTGCAGAATGGTGCTCTTTCATGCCATATTCTTTAATGATTTATCTTCATATCATCTACTCAAGAATTGTAAAAGCCAATTTTATAACTTTTAAGAAAATGAAAGTTTTAGGGCACAATAAAGCCCAAACCGTACCTTCTTCTTATCCCACTTTTTAAACTGTTGTTGATGTCACATGACATACCTATCAAACAAGACCTTTTATTTACATTTACGTGTGAAATACCGGTAACTTTGTTTGTGGTTTACTTTTCACTCAAGGAGGCATCACCAGAACTGCATATTTTGACCTATACTCGGCACTCAGGACCCTTGAGAAGTAAATTTAAGGGATCGTTTTTGAGCCAGCATCTACTGCAACACAGCAAACGTGACAAACGTTTATATTTACTGTCACTTGGTACATTCAAATTTTACAACATGACACATCTGTTTTTTTTCCTTTAAATAGCTACTAAATTATTGATGAAATTGAAAGCATCTTTTGTTGGGCTCGTCTTTGCATCTCAATGCAATATGCCTGACAAATACAATACTTCACCATATAATCAATAACTTACTATGTATTAGTTACCCTGGAAAATATTTCCTTCATTGGAATTTTAAATCTTAGAACGTTCCAGTAAATTTATAAAGTGTTGGAAATAAAATAATAAGTCATTTTATAGAATACTATATTAGACAAAAAAATAATTTGAATTCTACATCGATTTTTCAAAGATTTTCAATCGTTCAGATCTTTCAGCTAGTAAAATGTCTTCTTTTATTTAGAAAAAAAATCCATTAAATGATGTAAGTGATAGAAGTTGCATAAAAAATCAACCCTTTAGAATTGCTTTATTTATCACTACTGAATTAAATATCCCCTTAGATTCCAAAAAATCCCCTGTTGTCCCCCTGTCAGTCCCTGACATTTTCCTGTCTCTCCCTGACTTTCTCCTATGATCCCCTGTCGTTGTCCCTGCTCTCCCTGTCCAGTCCCTGTCGTCCCCTGTCGTTGTCCCTGCCTTCCCTGTCTACTCCCTGTCGTCCCCTGACATTCTCTGATCTCCCTGTCCAGTCCCTGTCGTTGTCCCTGCCTTCCCTGTCTACTCCCTGTCGTCCCCTGACATTTATTTTGGCCAAGAAAAGGAGTTTAAAAAATATTTTTGTTGCATTTAAGAGTGGAAAATGATATAGTCTTGAAAACTTTAAGTATTTTTTTCAAAATATAGACTTAGTAAATAGTTAACACATTTTAAATGCCTTAACTAATATAAATACCCTGTAATTTAGTTTCTATCACTGGTATCAATGTGATTTTTTTTAGTTTGGTAGCATTTCCAGGGGAGAACGGCAGAGAATTGCATCATTCTAAAGAAGAAATAAATTACCAGTTTATTTCATCTTGTGATAGTAGACGGCATATACATTGTGGTTTATTAACCTTTTATATATATTTATAAACTTTTTCATTTTTTATTTGATCTACTTTGAAACATCTTTGAGCTTTTAACTGTCTTGGTAAAAGAACTAGATTGAAACATTTGGGAATACATTATCGAATCAATGCGTGGGATATTTTGTTTTCCCAAAGAATTAAATGAATAAAAAATTAATTGAAAGCAATGATATATAAATGCATTAATAAAATAAATGTCTATTCAATAAATAAAAATTATTAGATAAACTAAAAATCTACTATATTTATTTATTTTCTTATGTGAATAAATCTACAAATCGACTGAATTAAGAATGAATAAATAAATAAATAAATAAATAAATAAATAATAAATAAATAAATAAATAAATAAATAAATTTATATCCCCAAAATTTATTTAATTAGTTTTATTTATTTATTTGCTGAAATATGCTACAAAGTATTTTATTAGCGTATTAAAACGACTTTTTATTACTTAAAGTCCATGATGGATATCAAAATAATCGTCTCATTATGCACAATATTAATCTGTCATTTACAATTTTGATACATTAATTTGATTAAAAATCGGTTTTCAAAACCCTAACACGGTTCTGAAACAACATCAAAGCCATTGATGTTTACCAGTAATTAACTCGGGGTACACAGTCGTGACACCTATTGTCTTTCTCGCTGACCGCTATACCTTGTTTATGTTGTGTTCAGAGTGACCGTGTACAGTTTGCACCTGTTTGAAATAACATTTTCTCTTTGTATGAGAACTGATTTTTTCAATCAAAACAAAATTAAAGTACATGTATCAAAAAAACTATTGACGGGTTAAGATTGTGGAAAATGAGACGATTATTTTGATATCCATCATGGAAGTAAAATAATTAAAAGCAGATTTAATATGCTTCAAAAATACTTTGATACATATTTATCGTAAATCAGTTTACATAGAATATGCCAAATCCCATTTTCGGGTATATGATTATTTAGTTTTCTTGTATCGTCAATTTTAAAAATAAAAACACTGTTTTTATAATGATTAAATACATGCAGTTAATTAGTTTATTTATTTGTTTATTTACTAACTATTTAAAATCAATTATTGTATTGATTTTAAAAACTGAAATATTCCAAAATGCGCCAGTACCCCTGCTTTCTTTTCTTCTTTTTTGTTTTCTTACAAAAGGTAGAAAGTCACACCATTACTAAATTAATAAAACATGAATAAAACAAAACTAAAGAAAAACAATTTCTCGCGGATATAAATGATTGACTTATTTGTTGTATTTTCATTTTCAAAAATAAATAGATATTTTATTTATAATTATTTCATTTTTTTTTTATTTTATTTTATTTATCTACTATATATTTATTTCACTGTAATCTGTTTTATTCATTAAATACTGGTTTGACTTTGTACCATTTGTAAGAAAAAGAGTCAGCAGGGGGTATTGGTGCATTTTAGAATATTTTATTGTTTAAAACCAATACATTAATTGATTTTAGATATTTAGTAAATAAAAAAAAAACTTATTAACTGCATGTATTTAATCATTATTAAAACAATCTTTTTTATTTTTAAAATTGACGATACAAGGAAACTTAATAATCATATACCCGAAAATGGGATTTGTTTGGCATATTCTATGTAAAATGATTTACGATAAATATGTATCAAAGTATTCTTGAAGCATATTTAAACTGCTTTCAATTATTTTACTTCCATGATGGATATCAAAATAATCGTCTCATTATGCACAATCTTTACCCGTCAATAGCTTCTTTGATACTTTTATTTTGTTTTGATTGAAAAAAAATAAATAAATTAAGTACTCATACAAAGAGAAAATGTTATTTCAAACAGTTGCAAACTGTACACGGTCACTCTGAACACAACATAAACAAGGTATAGCGGTCAGCGAGAAAGACAATAGGTGTCATGACTGTGTACCCCGAGTTAATTACTGGTAAACATCAATGGCTTTGATGTTCTTTCAGAATCGTATTAGGGTTTTGAAAACCGATTTTTTCAATCAAATCAATGTATCAAAAATGTAAATGACAGATTAATATTGTGCATAATGAGACGATTATTTTGATATCCATTATGTACTTAAAATAATAAAAAGTAGTTTTAATACGCTAATAAAATACTTTGTAGCACATCTACGGATGCATGTGTTTATATAAAATAAAACTAAAGAAACACAATTTCTTGCAGATATAAATGATTCATTAATTTGTTGTATTTTCAATTTCAAAAAATAAATAGATTGATATTTTATTTACAAAAGAATATGTATCAAAGTATTTTTGAAGGATTTTAAATCGGCTTTTAATTATTTTACTTCCATGACGGATATCAAAATAATCATCTCATTATGCACAATCTTTACCCGTCAATAGCTTCTTTGATACTTTTATTTTGTTTTGATTGAAAAAAAAGTTCTCATACAAAGAGAAAATGTTATTTCAAACAGCTGTAAACTACACACGGTCGTCCTGCCACAACATAAACAAGGTATAGCGGTCAGTGAAAAAAGATAAAAGGTGTCATGACTGTGTATCCCGAGTTAATTACTGGTAAACATCAATGGCTTTGATGTTGTTTCAGAACCGTGTAAGGGTTTTGAAAACCGATTTTTTAAAATCAAAACAAAGTATCAAAAATCTAATTGACAGATTAATATTGTGCATAATGAGACGATTATTTTGATATCCATTATGTACTTAAAATAATGAAAAGTCGTTTTAATACGCTAATGAAATACTTTGTAGCACATCTACAGATGCAAGTGTTTATATAAAATTAAACTAAAGAAACACAATTTTTTGCAGATATAAATGATTCATTTATTTGTTGTATTTTCAATTTCAAAAATAAATACATTGATATTTTATTAATAATTTTTTTCATTATTCATTTATTTTATTTTATTTATGTACTATGAATTTATTTCGCTTCAATCTGTTTTATTCGTTAAATACTGGTTTGACTTTGTACCATTTGTAAAAAAAAAAAAAAAAAGAAAAAAAAAAAAGAAAAAAAAAAGAAAAAACAGAGAGACAGCAGGGGGTATTGGTTCATTTTGAAATAATTAAGTTTTTAAAATCAATATAATAATTGATTTTAAATAGTTAGTTACCCCCCCCCCCCCCCCAAAAAAAAAGAAAAAAAAACTTATTAACTGCATGTATTTATGCAATATAAAAACAATCTTTTTTATTTGTAAAATTGAGGATACAAACAAATTCATCAAATTCCCGAAATTGGGATTTTTTTGGCTTATTTTATGTAAAACTATTTACGAAAAAATATGTGTCAAAGTATTTTTTAAGCATATTAAGTCGGCTTTTAATTATTTTACTTCCATGATGGATTTCAAAATAATCATCTCATTATGCACAATCTTTACCCGTCAATAGTTTCTTTGATACTTTTATTTTGTTTTCATTGAAAAAAAAAGTTCTCATACAAGGACAATGTTATTTCAAACAGCTGCAAACTACAAAAGGGCGTCCTGCCACAACATAAACAAGGTATAGCGGTCAGTAAAAAAGATAATAGGTGTCATGACTGTGTACCCCGAGTTAATTACTGGTAAACATCAATGGTTTTGATGTTGTTTCAGAACAGTGTTAGGGTTTTGAAAACCGATGTTTCAGTCAACACAAACGGTCAAAAATCTAATTGACAGATTAATGTGCATAATAAGACGATTATTTTGATATCCATCATGTAATTAAAGTAATAAAAAGTCGTTTTAATATGCTTATAAAATACTTTGTAGCATATTTCAGCAAATAAATAAAATAAAAATAATAAATCAAATTTTGGGGATATAAATGAATGATGAATTACAAAATAAACAAATAAATGAATAAATTTATATAATTTTATTTATTTATTCATTCATTCATTCATTCAGTCGATTTGTAGATTTATTCACATAAGAATATAAATGAATAAAGTAGATTTTTAGTTTATTTAATAATTTTTATTTATTGAATAGACATTTATTTTATTAATGCGTTTATATATCATTCCTTTCAATTAATTTTTAATAATTTAATTCTTTGAAAAAACAAAATATCCCATGCATGGATTTGATAATTTATCCCAAATGTTTAAATCTATTTCTTTTACAAAGACAGTTATTACGCTTAAAGATGTTTTAAAGTATATCAAATAAAAAATGAAAAAGTTTATAAATATATATAAAAGGTTCAAATAGTTCAATGTATATGCCGTCTAGCATCACAAGATGAAATAAATTGGTAATTTATTTCTTCTTTAGAATCGATGCAATTCTCTGCCGTTCACCCCTGGAAATGCTTCCAAACTAAAAAAAAAAAAATCACATCGATACAAGTAATAGAAACTTCATTACAGGGGATTAAGTTAAGGCATTTGAAAATGTGTTAACTTTTTTACTTTTAAGTCTATATTTTCAAATATATTCCTAAAGTTTTCAAGACTATATCATTTTTCACTCTTAAATGCAACAAAAATATTTTTTAAACTCCTTTTCTTGGCCAAAATAAATGTCAGGGGACGACAGGGAGTAGACAGGGCAGGCAGGGACAACGACAGGGGACGACAGGGACTAGACAGGGAGATCAGAGAATGTCAGGGGACGACAGGGAGTAGACAGGGAAGGCAGGGACAACGACAGGGGACGACAGGGACTGGACAGGGAGAGCAGGGACAACGACAGGGGATCATAGGAGAAAGTCAGGGAGAGACAGGAAAATGTCAGGGACTGACAGGGGGACAACAGGGGATTTTTTGGAATCTAAGGGGATATTTAATTCAGTAGTGTATGAATCGTTTGAAAAACTGCTTTTCATACACAAACATGAACATGTATATTTCATTGAAAATTTCATATAATTAAGACCACTAAAATTGGACATTATATTAAAATCACTCTATATTCTTACGCAGTTGTATATCACACTCTCATACTTGTAGACTTCATGAAGTGAAATTAAATTCTCATAAAAAAAAATGCGATCTTATGAAAATGAAATTTTAAGAAAACTTTCTTTCAAGTGTAAAATATGTACACGAGCACTCGGGAGATATTTCGTTACAGCTCAGTCCTCCAGCGTTGGCCTGCAACTGTTCCGTTTGATGTGTATTTTCTTGAATTTCATCAACACCTTTAGCATTTTCATCAGATAAGACATTTTCAGGTTTTTCTTCATGAGAAGATAACATTTGCATGGTTGAATAATGTCTTTGTTCTCTCTCTGGTTTGGACTCATTATCTTCACGTAAATGATTATAAACATCTTCATCATGGACATCTTCATACAGAAAAATTGTCTTCAATTGCTGCTGAGATGTTCTAATGTGTTCATCGGAAAGTTCCTTCAATGAAAAAGAAGTTTAAAAGACGGTGATAACAACCCTGTATCACTTTCATATATACATATATACTTGAATACTGAGTTAAAAATATTACACAGTGACTGAGTACAAACACTGTGTATAATTGTTCTAAGAATTGTCTTATTATGATTATGTAAACAACTGTTTGCAAAATGTATTTCTTTGCCATAAAATTTTCAGCAAAAAGCAACCAAATAGACAAGCCGCTTAACAGGTTTATTTTGCTTGCTTAAGGTAGGATTCTTCTCTGGTTTCTGACTGGATGAAATATTCAAAGTATAGTTGCTTATATCTTTTCTATTTAGGGTGTAAGACATTTAAAAGACCACATTTTTCTTTTCTCATCACAATTGTACAACTTAACATAGAAATGGTAATCTGCGTTCGAAAACTTGCAGGGAATATATTTTTGGCGGAATGGTGTAAAAATATCTTCTTTTCTGCCTCTCAAAACTATTTTAGAAGAATAAATTTAGTTATCATTTTTACATAATCAGAGACTTTAAAAATTTTTCATGTAAGTTAGATTAAAAATGAGTGACGGAAATGTCAAATTATATCAAATAAATATGATTTGTCAGACAAGCTAGAACTATGTTAGCTTTTTACACTGTAACAACTTCCAATCTAAATAGAAAATTGAGCAAAAGATATGTAAGAAGTGTTAGTCTCTCTAAGTAAACGATCAAAACTTTTCGTTTTTATATCAGTTTGTTTCTTTATGTGACAACTTTACCATATGTGAAAATAAAAAAAACTAAAATATAGGATTCATATAAAGATAACTAATATATTTTAAAAGTTTAAGAAAGTAGAGAAAATCCGGATTAGCCAATATTCATTTTAGCTAAATCATTTATGTCAATTTTGTAAAGTCATCTTGTAGGCCCTATATAATAGTTACTGTTCATGCAAAAGAAAAGACATTCAATCATTTGAAATGTATGTAGGAATCAGACGATTGGCAACAATATTTTTTTTATTCTTATTGTCTAGAGAAAAGGTTATGACCTTGACTGACCTTGCCTCTAATATTAAACGGTCAAATTTAATATCACTGATACCATCACTTAGGGATACTGTGTTCTTGATTCTGTGAAACTTTCAATAATTTCTAAATACAAGAAATATGAGAAGAATCCTACCTTGAGGATGTATTGATATCATAACACTGAAAACTTTTCTCGGTGTAATATATGTTACTAAGTATGTATGTACAAGTACTATTTATTACCGTAACACCTACATTAATGAAAAAATAAATGATGTCACAGAAGCTACTTGCAATAACATAAAATTTAAGAAGAACAGTTGTAAATTCAAAGCTAAAAAATAGTGTTAGAAATGTAATACCTTGTCTAAAGCTTCAGGGATTCCACTGTTGTTACAGGTTTTCCTCTCGTCTTCTGTCAGTGATTGAAATATTGGACCCAACATAATACTTCAAGCATTAAATTAAGAAATAATCGCAGATTTTATCAAATTCTTAATACATATGTAGAAATTTATTTCATTAACTCTTATCTTGATAGTAATCAACTTTAAATAATTGTGGATTTTAAAAGTAGATATTTTTTCTGCAAAAAAGAGAGCATTTTTAATAACTTTTATTGTCTAATAATGAGTGCTTTCAGTATTATGCTTTCGATAGTTTACCAGATCTGTTTATCTTTTAAACATATTGTCACGACAGAGCCGACAATGAGTCCACCGAATATGGCAGCCATGATTATAAGAGGGCTAGTATTGACGTCACAATGAGACCTTTGAACTGTTTCCGAAGAATGAAAAGTTTCAGTTTTTGAATATTTATGTATTTATTTTGTGACATAATAAAGAAAAAATATAAAGAGAATTTTGATATTTATTCAGATCTTTTAGCATGAAAAATATTTTACAAACCATTTCGGTTATCGATATTATTTCCATAAATACAATGGCTTGTAATACAGCTTTGAAGAGACTCTGAAATTATAGATAGTGCAAAGCAATTCAATTTCCGTTCTATAAAATTGTTAAATGAAAAACAGATTTTTACAATAGTTTCCCAATTCATGGTACACTTACTCTGTGTATTATTTTCAATGGTGCATTCTATAACGATATTTGTAAGATTGTATCCACATTCAGTATTCTTCTTATCTTTCAATCTTACGATTTCTTCGGCATCATATTTTAGAAGTATTTCAACATACCCATCTGTCTTTTCTTCAGATATTGTTTTTGAACAAACCCCATAACAGTTTCTCAGGTAAAAGTTAACTGAAAAAAATAAAAGAAAATGTTATCACTAATAAGTCCTTTTTAAAAAGGCTTTCATTAATCATGGTCATCACCTAAAATTACTTTAACTTAATTTCTATGTTCTTTCAAGAAAAAGGAACTTACTTGAAGATTTCGATATGCAACCTGTTTTATTTGTTATTTCTCTGAAAAAATGTGTAGCTCTTTGGATACAATTTCTGAAATCCAGAACATAGTTAGACACTTTATCATAGTTTCATATAAATTTGATTAGTTACATGTAATACTATTTGTACAGTCTACCACTAGATGTTCCAGTTTTATGAAATGATTATTATATAAAGACCATAATCCACGCAATTATATATTCATAAAAATATTTATACTTATTTGGGGTTACACCTTTGAACCTTACCCCTTGTTTGGAGTCACAGAATTTGACACACCTGTTTCATACTTGAATATTTTACTTGAAAAAGACGCTAATGGTAATCTAACAAAAAAGCTTTATGATAAACGTGATGACTTTAACTTCTCTATCGTCAACTTCCCTTACTTATCCATCAATATACCGTACACCTGCAAACGGAGTATTTATATCTCATTTGATTCGATACGCAAGAGCATGCTCTACGTATGAACAGTTTCTAAAACGATGTAGATTGTTGACAAGCAAGTTGATGCTCAAAAGTCTCTCAAACAATACAAAATATGAGCGGAGCAAACACGGACCTCCAAAAACATCAGAGGTGAGATCAGGTGCCATGGCGGAGTGAGCTTCTCCTGCCATCCGGTTACATCCGCCGTGTACTACTTGGCATAATCAGGAAATAACGGGGAAAAATCAATCGTGTATACGTATCATTAACTTGTTTGTCAATAACATGCATGTTCTTCCGTATCAAATCAACTGAAAGATATAATTTTCGTATGAAGGTGTTAAAGTTTTTTTTTATGCAAAAGTAAGAAAAATTGACGATTAAAATGTTAATGTCATCACGTTTATCATAAATGTTGTTAGATAACCTTTAACTTTTTTCTAGTAAAAGATCGAAATATGAAACACATCTGTCAGACTCTGTGGTATCTTTTATTGCAAGCTTATCGGGATTATTTGTGTCAACATAATAATGGATATAAATATCTCTAGTTGACAATATGTCGTCGATATATCTAAATGTTGATTTGAAGGCTTCATCAAGTGATTTCTTCTTTATACAAGATTTTGAACAAATTCTGCTTTACATGAACACAAAAATAGGTCTGCTAATAAAAGTACGCAATTGGTACCCATGTGAATTCCTATAGATATTTGGAAGACCTGCCCCCCCCCCCCCCCCAAAAAAAAATATGTTAATCAGAAACTGGAGAATCTTTTTAATATCAACTTCAGAATACAATGTGTGTATACAATGTATTGTATGTACAATCAAATATTTTTAACAAAGTAATTTTGCAAATGACCAATGAATGTAAATGTAAATTTACGAGTTCCATTTTTATTGAAAAGAAGTTGTAAATAATGTTAGAAAGCGTGGACTTTAATTTATCGTGAGGAATAGTTAAAAAGTCGAAAGTTTTTGTGTTGTTGATTTTGTTAAAATTTTGTGATTTCAAGTTTTCCATAAGTTCTTTGGAATTTTTTTTTTGCATCTACATTTGATTTTCATCAATTCTCCAATATATTGTAGAACAGTACTGTTGAAGTTTTTCCTTAACTAACCTGAATTCTCATATCGTACAATTAAAAATTAAATTGTTTGAATATTATGTCGAACATACGTGTTACGTTCATTTCATTGCTTTTCTAACCATTGATACGCCACTAGTTGTTTCTATAAAGAGAGGGACCTCATCTTTTTCAGGTGTTGATAAGCTTTAGGGTGCATTATAGCCATATGCAAAAGCCTAAGACATTTTTGGACATTTTTTTCGAAAAAAAAAAATTATTTGTTTTTTTAATCGGTCCAAATGTTATTTTTGAATTTCGGAAAAAATATTCCGTCGGAGCTCGAGACGAGGCAATTCTCTTAATAAAAATGAAAGAGAAAATATTTTTATACTTACATATCTGCATTGCAGTAGGCAAGATGATTGGACATTACAAATGCAGCTGCTACAAACTTCAGGAAAACTACTAAAGGTGTTTACATGAAAATAAAATATTTCATTATTTCAATGCTAAATCGTGTTATCTCAAATTACATTTCATTTTCTAAATGTAGCACACATATATATAGCATGGTTAACGTTTTAATTGTTTAAGATAAACCAAATCATTCTTTACCCAATCTCATCTCGGCTAGCTCAGAGTTTTCTAACAGTTTAAGCAGGACAATTAATTTGTGCCTTGTTCAAGGAAGCAAGATTTGCCGATGCATAAATTCATCCGGGTTATTTTATTAAAAAAAATATACGAAATATCATTTCCTAAAAATGAGACAGCACTTATGTCACAAATGAAACATTAAAATCCTTCCCATATATACTACATAGTCAATTCTAACCACTTCACGATACTTGTTTTAGTTGATTAGTTGGAATTTCATGAAATTGTTTTCTTACACCTATTTCTAAATATTCTAGTTGTTGCTTCAAATAAAATAAAAAGAGTACCGTATATTGAGCGACCAATTTCCAAATCAAGACAGACTCCTGAAAAATAAGTTGATGATTCAAAGGTACTCATCGTCTCATTTAAAGCCAGCAGCAGCATTGAGGACGACACCGACGCCTCTATCAACTACATAGGTACATATGTACGTCAGATTACTTACATATACCTATACCTATTGTTAGCGTAACCGATTCATTAGGGTACAACATCTAAAATCACGGTAAAAAATAGGGACTATTTAGATCTGCTGCAACAATAAAAGTATCATTATGCCAAATTATCAAGTTAGTTGTAGGGGGTATTTTGTATTCTGGCTGAAAAATAACGGAGTTGTGGGAAACAATGTGTTTAAAAATGTAATATTATTGGAAATAAACTGGAAATAATGTTTTAGGAATGCATTCAGATGTGTCGTTGCATTTTTTAAATAAAGAATTTAGCTATCTGTGAGTTAGGTAATGTGTTCACTTAGGCTTGGTAAACTACTTGCAAGTTAGGTAATGACTTGTCTCAGGTGTTCGAGATTTCTTAATACCGGCAGTTACATTACGTGTGATCATGTGATTAGTATCAATGTTAGATGCCTAAGCTGCAAGTGTCTGTGCATGCTGAGAGTTGTAAAGGAAAACATACCCACTTCCACCCCATTCAACTGTCCCATGGGTAGTAAATTTACATTATGTTATTATCAAATTGTTAGTTAGCCTATGGTTTGTTACCACCTTATTATTTTGTTACATAGGTGTTTGAATAAAGTTGGGTTAGGTTGGCATATTCTGGTCGCCACCCTATTTTTCAACAAAAGTGTTTCATTACATTGTAGTTTTGATTACTATCATTTTGTACCTTCAAGCTTTGGGAAATCCAAATCCAGGTGTATGTACAAATAGTAAAGAAAAATAGGATCTCTTAATTTTCATGTCTTACCCTTTTGTCATTAATAAAGGACAAATTTAGAACTACTTTTATTCTTAATTTCTCTATTTTGTCTGAAAATTAACGGAGTTGCGTGAAAATATGTTTATACACTTTGATTCTGAGCATATGGAAGCCATAAAAAGAAACACAAGTGGCAGACTCTTCGCTGTCTTTATTGAATATAAATCACTTCGGTTTGTCAAGTCGACCTATGATGGGGTTACTGTTCTTAATTGATAATACAACATAGATGTATGCAAATGTCCATGCCACAGGAAGTGTGTTTTTTCTTATATTTACATTCCGTGTATTTTTCCTTATGAAATTCATTAGAAATCCATGACATTCAAATTTCTATAACACACGCAAAACCTTTTCACCGCGCGATAGAATACATAGTAGGAACAATATGCATTTTCTATAATCTAGGAACACCAAAATGTACAATGTGTTGACTCAATTTAATCAAAAACTATCATTCTGTTAAATTAACGTAAAATTACTACAAATGTGCGTTTGAAATTAATTTGTCACTTTTTTTTCCTCGCAAAGTTTGTTTTCGTAATTTAACTTTGCAACGTCATCTGACGTCACAAACTGCTCTTACGTCTATTGACCACGTCAGTTTTGAAGGGCGCTAAATTCACATTAAAGATTAACGATATAAGAAATTACGAAGAAGGAAAATTAGAGAATATAAATATAAGCATTGAATTCATATTTTTGGCTGTCTTCTGTCTTATAACACACCTGGCCGTGCCGACAAAATTTATCATACCGCGCTAACGCGCGGTATTCAATTTGTCGGCACGGCCAGGTGTGTTATAGGACCGAAGACAGCCAAAAATATTAATTCAATGCTTAAATGAAGATAAAAGTTTCTGAATAAACTCCGCTATATAGAAATATAAAAACCGGCCGACCAGTAAAGCAACACAATTAGTGTCCATTGAAAATTTTCAAACATTCTGCTGAAAGCCGAAGACAACATTAAGGTTAATCAATAATAAGTTCTAGCATTCTTTTGATATCATATCAACCTCTGATTACTTATGTATAAAACTAAAGCAATTTTAAACAAATTAAATTTCTTCCTGACCAGTCGTCGCCCTGTTGCAGTGTTGAGTGTGTATGCTTATCTATGGTTGGAATTTGTAGTAAAAAGTGTATTTAAATAGTATGATTTTATGTTAATGACTTTTGAAAATGTTATTTTAAACTTTCTAAAATTTCTTTGAAGTTTTTTTTTTGAAATTTCACATCTAATTAACACCACTTCTAGAATTTGCTGTGGCGTATCTTCACAGCAATGAACATATTTGCGACGATTACAAATAGGAACCTTGATAGAGCATTTGCTGAACCCTGGCTGCAATGTATCCCTGTTTATAAGGATTATTAGAAAGTTAAGAAATCCAGTAAAATAAGTTTGATTGAACTCAGCTTGGTTGACTGGACTGCAATGAGATTTTAAAAGACGATGAAATGTGGTTCTAAACAATTTCTTCTTTAGAAAGGGAACTGCGAGTGTAAGTTAAATTCCTCGTCCTTTACCGATCATATAAAATATATACTGTATATATATCTCAGTTGAATCGAAACACAAGAGCATGCTCTACGTATGAACAATTTCTAAAACGAGTAAATTATTGACAAGCACGTTGATGAAACAAGAATATCAGCAGATTCGTTTAAAGTCATCATTTCGTAAATTCTATGGTCGAAACAATGACCTTGTCAGCAAATACAGTTTATCATTGAGTCAAATGCTGACTGACGTTTTTCATACCAATTGTTAGTCCATCATTTATACACTGAATTGACGACGGATTTTTCCCGTTATTTCCTGATCATGACAAGGAGCATACTGCGGGTGTGACTGGTCGGCAGGGGATGCTCACTCCTCCATGGCACCTTATCCCACCTCTGATGTTTTGGGGGTCCGTGTTTGCTCTGCTCTTATTTTGTATTGTTTTATGGACTTTGAGATTGATTACTGTTCGTTATCTTCATATCATTCTTGATCTCGAAGTTATTGGACTTCGAAATTCAGGTTTGATTGATACATCCTTGAAACTTTCACGAATTTTAATTTTTCTTATAATACGTAAGCAAAATGTTATTTCCATTGTGTATAAATGTAAAATAAATAACCTATAATCTAGAAAATTCAGAGTAGAAATGTTCATAAGCAAACTGATTACACCCGTGAAACGAAAACTGTTTTTGTGAACATGGCACGAGCTCTGTTATTGTTAATGCTTACGAATAATCGGGTGTGTTCAATTGTTTAAGTCTGCAAAAACCACTGAGCACGAGGTGACAATGTACTGTGAGGGGGTTTTATACTCTGAATTTTATGGATTATAGACTTAATATTGCCACAGAAATTCAAAGTTTCAATAACTTTGACATGAAATGAGATTCTTATCACATTTTCAAGCGAAATACCAATGCAATATACATGTATAGGTCGTTATATCATACAGAAAATTTAAGAAAATATTAACTTCAAATCTATGTCTATGCATCTTTAAAGTTTTGGCCTCAATTAATAATTACTTCAGCGAGTGTCGCAACCTTATTACATGTACTCTTAATTTGGTGAAATAATAAATGTTATTAACCAATGCAGTTGCACCCCTAAAAGGGATATGGACAAAGTTTCAACTGATTAAAAATACAATAAAATTTAATGTTTACCATTCCTAATTAGAGCAATTGAAAGGATCAGCAAAAATTTGAACATCATTTGTTGATTTACAAAGGAGAAAAAGACCTTAAAATTCTTCATAATGTAATCAAGACTCGTGCCTTGTTTTTGTTTATATACTGTCAAAGCACAAATATTCGTTGGGAATTTATATAATTAATTTCGTTTATTTCGCTGAAAATATCACGATATCTATGGCAAAGTGAGATTCAGGAAATTACTTAAAATCGGCTTATCATATTTAGAATTAATATCTTGATTGCAAAAAAGCTTCTTTGAACGAAGATATACTAGTAGATTTAACCAATGTAAACCAAAACAAGACACTTGCCTTGTTAACATAACAAAGTTTAGAACCTCCAAATCTATCTTGTATCTCAACAACTAAAATTCAAATTTTTGATGATCATAAAAAATACCTTAGCTAAGTATAAATAAAAAAATAGAAAAATAAATTCGGAAACAATTCAGTTGAAACTGTGTCCACGTCCCGTTACATGTAATAATGTTTATTTCATTAGACATAAGTGTTTTAGAAACAGTTTCTACATCTAATATAAACTTATGTGATTAATGTCCGCCTTGTTTTCTTCATTTTAAACATATCAAACAATTATATTTAACACTTTTAAAAGTTTGTATTAGTATTTTTCAGTCAGCTTTTAGATCAATTATGCCAAGAACTGCTTTTTACGAGCTTCCTTATAATTATTTTAAACTCACCTGAGACAAAGGCTCAAATGAGCTTTTCTGATCAAAATTTGTCCGTTGTCTGTCGAAGTTGTTGTCGTTGTCGTCATCGTCCTAAACTTTTCACATTTTCATCTTCTTCTCTAGAACCACTGGGTCAATTTTGACCAAACTTGGCACAAAATATCCTTGGGTAAAGGGGATTCAAGTTTGTTAAAATGAAGGGCCAAGCCCTTTTCCAAGGGGAGATAATTATGAATTAATAAAAATTTAATGGCATCTTTTCAAAATCTTCTTTTCAAGAACCACTGAGACGGGAAAGATGAAACTCAAGTGGGGGCATCCTCAGGTTATGTAGATTCAGGTTTGTTCAAATCATCACCCCCGGGGATAGTGCGGGGCCACAATGGCTGATCAAAGTTTTACATAGGAATATGTAGGAAATTTTTTTTTAAAATCTTCTCCAGAATCACTGGGCCAGGGACGATGAAATTCATGTGGAAGCATCTTCAGGTAGTGTAAATGCAAGTTTGTTCAAATCATGACCCCCGTAGGTAGGACAGGGTCACAACGGCTGATCAAAGTTTTACATAGAAATGTATAGGGAAAAAATCTTTAAAAATCTTTATTCAAAACCACAGGGCCAGTAAAAATGAAAATACTGTGGAAGCATCCTCAGGTAATGTAGATTTAAGTTTGTTCAAATCGTGACCCCAGAGTATATGGAGGGGCCACAATGGCTAATCAAAGTTTTATACAGGAATACATAGGAAAAATCTTTTTAAAATCTTCTCAAGAATAGCAAAGCTATGATCGTTGATGTTAATATAGAAACATCCTCAGTTAGAGTTAATTCAAGCATTTATATAATGACCAGGGAGGCAAGGTGGGGCTATGATGGGCAATCAAATCTTTAGATAGAAATATATAAGAAAAATCTTTAAAACTCTTCTTTTCAAGTATGGCGAAATTATACATGTATGCTTATGTATGCTTTAGTGATATAGTGAGATGCTCAAGTAATAAAAAAATCAAACCCCCCTCCAACAACAAGTTAACCTTTCAATACTATGCTGATTTGTGTTTTAACTAGCCCATGTGCTCAGGTGAGCGAAGTGGCCCATGGGCCTCTTGTACTACTTTACCTTTGCTCCTTCTCTGATTTTTTTGTTTGTAATTAATTTTTCGTACTATGTTTTCTAGTATCTGAGCCATCTGAGATTAAATCCGCAAAAATATGCATTTTTATGATTAAATGATATAAAAATTTTGGTTAATTTCTAATCGCCAGGATTTCCTTGCCCACATAAGGAAATTTCCCTGCATATGAAAAAAATTGAGAACTTAAACTATTATGTAATATAGAATTTAAACTGTTTTTTTTTTGTATGATTCATAATCTCTACTTCATCAAATCCTCAGCTGCACACATGGGGCAAAGATATTGATTGTAATAAATGTTTATACTAGGTGTTTATAGTAATATACACATCATATGCATTAATACAAGCATTATATTAATTTGTAAAAACCCAAGGTCTGTTTCAGTTAGTCACAATTATTTGATCGGCATTTTTGCACCAATTTCTGATATAAACGTATTCTGTATCCAAAAAACATCTACAAATCATGATTTAAAAAAAAAAATCTGAATTGAGTTTCTAATTGGATTGTACATGTTTTTTTCCCCTTTGTTTATGTAAATAAGTATCTGTCATGTAAAATTATATCCGATTAAATTGGTCAATTTTCTCCCCAAAAATAGTGAAATAGCGTTATTCATAGAAAACTTAACACGTGTTCCGTTGGTTGATAGGATTTTTTGCATAATGTCCTTAGCTCGATTTTCTTTCATTAGACAGTCACCAAATGTGTATATATACAGCTGTGATAATATCACAATGATATGCCATTGAATTACTTGGTAAAAAAATTATTTTTGGCAGAAAAAGAACATTCATTTTTTGACAAATATGTTATTTTTATTTACCAGCAGTAAACAACAACAAACTAAGAAAAGAAATGGCATAGATGGCTTTTATACTCTGTTATTGTTGAAAACAATGAGTCATGCGAAATTAAGCTAAGGAATATTTTAAATCTTGCATTTATGCAAGTAACAACCCATCTTTAAAGAGTATTTTATCAAAGACAAATTAAGGAATATGTATGTTTCAATTATCTTAATAAAACTTTTAAAAATTGTGGCATTCTAGTTCTTCATCAAGTATCCTCGGTTTCTTTGATAAACTTAACTTTGGTGAGTAAAATGACGATCTTTAATTTGAAGATTAGTCTTTGTGCTTGACGATAGGATCATAGACTCTAAGCTAATGATGTTTTAATATTTTTTATAAGTTCAGACAAAGTAAAGGTTTTTATTGTTATATGTATACTAGTGAACCCCTTTTCTTGTCAGCACATTTTAGTTTTATATCCTCATCAAATTATTTTGATTGAATTAAATGTATGACCACTTAAAGATGGCAATGATCTTTTTTTTCATTTGCCAACAATATTTACATGATATTTAGATTCTCATTATAAAGATCATTATGATATCATTCATTGTTACTGTCGTAAAATCGAACACGCCCTTGTCTTTTAGTAAATGTAGTACATGAAATACGTATGTGAAGATAACGAACAGAATTCAAGTTGAAAAGTCCATAAAACAATACAAAGCAGGAACAGAGAAAACATGGACATCCATAACATCAGAGGTATAATAAAGAAATTTTACCTAAAGATGATATTAATTTAAAAATCTTGAACAAAAAATTATCTGTGTAAAATGTCCTTATTTGAAAAAGGATTATCAAATCAACAAGTTAAAAAAAAAATTATCAATATATACATGCAGAACATTTTTTTCTATTTTACACATGATAAATAAGATGCGATTGTGAAACACTGATGCCCCCCCCCCCCCCCCCCCCTATGTCAGCTTAAAGGAAGCGTTGAACTTTCTTTCTCAAATGCAAGTCAAATTCCAAGGTCAAAGTCAAAAGGTTAAAATTACTGAAGGTATCCAAACGGTCTTGTAATAAGGAATGAACCTGTGAAATATGAAAGATCTAGTTTTTAACTGTTCAAAAGTTATGGCCAAAGATGAAGACTTTTTGAAAGTAGGTAAAACCTCTAAGGTCAACATCAAAAGATCCAAGATATTTATACTCATTGAAGGGCTTGTCAAAATAAATACACAAATAAGGTTTGGAAGGCCTAGTACCAAATGTTCGAAAATTATGACCAAGGTGTAAGTTAGGTAATATTGTGTAAAAGTAAGTTAAACTCTAAGGCCAAGAGGCCAAAGAACTTTATTCGGAAATAACCAAAATTCCCCCCCCCCCCCAAATCAAACTTTGATGGAGGTATCTTTAATTAAGTTCTTAAACAGGGGAGTATATGCTGACTTCAAAGCACTGAATATTTTTATAAGAAATGACGTCATATGTACTTAATGACGTCACAAATATGACGTAAATTTCAGTTTTTAATGAATTCTACAGAAAAATGTACATATTTCGTCGATATTTTGAGTAAAAGTCACCGAGCGCATGTGTGTTCAGGATCAATATTTTGATATAATGTGTAGAATGATAATATCAATGAAATATGTAAATATTAATCCTGAACAAACATGCGCTTTATAAATTTAAAAGCTAAAACTGTTGAAATTTTTTCCATTTTGTCCTCTTTCTGAAAAAAATTCTGAAATTGGACTAGTTTGTGACGTCAGAAAAACAAAAATTGTGAATAAACTGCTTTGAAACTATAATATGTTCTGTTAATTTATATTTCTCATTCAATTTATTGAATTCAGCACATTTCATGAAGTTTTCAAAATGTAACTTTTGTGGGGGCAAGTATATGTAATATACCGCATATAGTTCTTTGGTCAAGAAAGCCCTGTCAAAAGGAATGCACCTCTGAAATATGAAAGTCATAGCCTCGTCCACTTAAAAGTTATGTGCAAGGTATTAACGGACAAACAGACAAAAACAGACGGATGGATGGACAGGACAAAAGTTTTATACCCCCTTTCTTCGATGATTGAATCATAAAATATGAATTTTAAGACCTAATAAAGATGTTACGTTTTCTGACTAGATGATTTAAATTGGTTGCTGTGAAGAGATTCTGTATACACTCACACTTCCGTCCTTCATTTCAAAATCCATAAATGCTTCCAGGAACATTTTCATACAGAAAATGTATAATTGTAGATTCGGTGTGATATCATCTGGTTTTCTGTAAAATTCACATAAAAAGTATTTTCAACTGTTTTCAACTTTACGTAATTAAGTATTTATCCATATAAATGTAATTGCTACATTGTACATGTAAAAAAATGAATTTCTGGTTTGAAATACAATTTGTAGCTGCCATATTACATGTAGTTTTAAGATTAACAAAATACCTGTCAATGAGAAATATTCAAGGGTTGATCCTAACACCATGACAATAATCAGATGGTAAATAGAGCGCTCTCTGACAAAACCGGTCTTAATGACATAAGCTTTGACGTTGAGAAAAATGTGTTTATTGTTACGTCGAATTTTCGCGTCAAAAACGCACATGTTTCTTTTTTCTTCCTTTCCACTCTCCGTTGTTCTGTTTCTTTTTCATTGTGAACGTATAAATGAATACGTTTTATGACTGTGTGAAATAAATTTCTTTGGCATTCGAAATATTTGCTTAAGATACCCCGAATCGATATTCTGATATATTTTAAATTGTTATTACTGTACGAATGAATTTTACATCTGCATTTTGCAAACAATTTGAAGGTCAATGTACACAATACTGTACTTTTATTCGCGTACGAGACATTTTCGCGAGTTTCGCGAGAGTCTTGTCATCGCGAACCGGTTCTTAATGTGTCCATTAACAAGAGAACCTAAATAGGCTTGATCCTGAAAATTAATCATCGCGAACTTGTTTACCCCGATAAATCACAAAATAAAGTCGACGCCAAAAAAGTTGGTTTACAGTAAAGAAATGCTTTATCAAAATTTTGTTCAGATATTTTTGCTCCTATTTTGTATTGTTTAATGGATTTTTATCTTCTTGAATAATGTTTATTATCTCCATATCTTTTTAATTTCATTCAAGCTTTCCTTTTAATTGTATATAGGTTATATTTATTTTAATTCAAATGCTGCTAAAGTGAAGATAAATCGATTGAATACATGCTTGTGGAACGCTTGTTTTTTTTGTAGTTTCTTTGTATATATATATATATATATATATATATATATATATATATATATATATATATATATATATATATATATATATATATATATATATATATATATATATATATATATATATAATTTCAAATGAATTTTTTTTAACCATTCCCGATCACTTCAAAATGGAGAAAAATCCCCTTTTAAGAAATGTCCCCCCCCCACCATGTCGCAGTTACAATTTTTTTGCATTTTAATACTAACATGGACAGGCCTGTGTCTCCGTGACTTGTTTCTTTTCTTTTTGTTCTAAAAGACAACGTCCAACTATGCAACTTTGCAGTGACCCTGAAATGAAATCATTAAATACAGACAGATAAATCTATAGGTCTTATTACTGTATAATGTACAAGTATATATCAAATGGAAAAATAAGATACTTAAGGATGCCTTAAGATTTCTGACATTTTAATTTCAGATTTATTTTATTTTGCGAAATATTTTTCATTAATTAAGAGCAATTCTCTGTAATTACCAAAGTAATTCTGAAAGGGTCTGGCACGCATAGTCTCAGATTTTCTTCAAACTTGGCATATAGTATCTTCCTAGGGTAAAACTTATATGTATGGCATAATTTTTTTCTGGACACCCTTTGTTACCATGGTAACCAGGATACAAATTTTCCGATATATAGGGCTAATTTGTGCATGGCAATCTTGCTAAAATTACACTTTTTACACCATCTGTGCTGAACCCATATTTATGATTAGAACCCTGATCTAATTTCTCATGAAACTACAACATAAACACTTTCAAATGATATCTTTAATATGTTTATTAATTATTTGAAAATTTTGTAATGCTTTGTCAAACAATGGCAAAATAACAACGAAATTTAGTCAAAACTGAAACATAACACCATTTTGGGAAGAAAAATAAAAAAATTAGCAGAACTTTCACAATGTATCACTTATTTCATCTGAAGGTACTTGTCACAAGTAATGAAAATATTAAAAAAAAAACATTCATGGTCAAATAACAACAAATGTTGACTATAACAAAATGAAAAATAATAAAATTGGCATTTCGCCAAAAAACAGCTTTGATGAATATTTCATATAACAAGATATATTTGTTCTTTTTAAAGTAAAAATTCAATGAATTTAAGCTTAAAATCTGTAAAATCAATGAGACATTGTTAGCTGACCCATAAAAGAATATTTTTTCATATCTATAGGCGAGAATATGACCATAAATACAGACACCCCCCCACCCACCAATTTCTAGCACAATACAAAAACAGTCTTCTATTACTCATTACTTCAATTAATAATGCTGCATCATACATGTAATTTCTAAATTACATGTTTTTATAAAATATGAACATGAAACAAAATACTTCAATCCAAAACACAAAAAATTACAAATTTACTTTCTACATATGATAGCACAAAAGGCTATAAAGTATTGGACAAGAATTGTTGACTTGTGAAATTTTTTTTTGAACCTCCATCAAAATTATCAACTGTAATGTATTTTAATTAGCAAACCATACCATATACAATTTAAAGTAGCTCTAAACAAAGCATGTGTATCAAGAAGTGATCTACAGACTTTTCTATAAGGAAAAAATTATCATATAAAGGTACCGTATGCACATTGAGACTATAAGTTCATTTTCAAAAAGTACCTGCAATTATTTCTACTCGAAAAATGCTATGAATTATTCATGAACAGAGAACTTTGTTGTTGACTTTTAGGAAAATAAATTTAAAAATTAATTCAATTACTTATTCTTTGTCTAAAGAAATCAGGGGTTGCCTAGAGATCTTAGTCTATCTTGTCCTTTTTTACTTTTTGTTATGCAAAAATTGTAGAAACTTACCTAATCTGTTTTGATCAATTTTGCAATCAATATTGATATCTTTAGATGAATATGAACATTTTGTGTTCTTCTTATGTTCCAGTTTCAAAACGACATCAGCAGCGTATTTGATTTGTACTCTCACATAATTGTCCTCTGATGCAGAGTTTATTATTGCACATTCTTGGGAACAGTTCCTCAAATTGCTTAACGAAGCATTCACTGTAATCAAGAAAAATTATGAAAAAATAATCCCAAAATATATATACATATATATATTTTTTAAACGCGGTCATAACTTTTTTTCAAATTATAACAATATAATGAACAATTATAAAGATCTTACGTCAACCACTATATGTAATTTACCTGACGAACTGGACAAACAAGTTGAATTATTAATTAATTTATGGTAAAGGTCCGTTGCTTTGTGGACACACCCCCTAAGATACAAAAATTGCTATAAGAAAAATGCTTATTTTCAGGACAAAAAAATCAAATACCTATAAAAAAATGCACATTCATAGGTTATTTAATTTATGATAGCACGTGCACATATCATATATTCTAACTAAACTTATTTCATTCTTCTACTCGTGTTTAATCGTTTAAATATTAATTGCAACTACCACCTGCATAAACCAAACAAAAATACTAACATTACCAACGCTTTATTAATTCAATACCCAAATATGGTTTTGTTCTATCCGACCTCTCTAAATGCATTCAACGTTGCAATATATAGTCATAGATTTTACTGTTAAAACTTTCCAACATTTGTTAAAAATGCATGCCTTTTAAGGTAGAATATAAAAGTTTACTATGCTGTTTAGCAAACAAAATGCATGATCGCTATCTTGAAAAAAATAATGTCTAGAGCTGAGCACAATTTAGAATAGGATTGTCCGCCATAATCGTTTATTCCATTGCTGTAATATAGGGCACCTATATAAACCGCTCAATTAGACACTGTTTAGTTGTTACCAGTGGAAACGGACGGGAGTTACAAAGCACTCGGTAGCAACAAGAAATAACTGTGTACTTCTAAAGAAGGAAAGATAGATAAAAACAGATTACAACAGTTGCACAGGAAAGTGTAGCTCAAACAAAAAAAAATACTATAGTTAACTATTAAAATAGTTAATCAAAGTGTCCAAGTTATCACTACAGTAAATAAACGTTTTCAAAAGTTTTACCAATGTAAACTTTAGTAAACTCTAGTATTGTTTTGTTCGGGAGTTTACAAACAAATACAAATAGACATAATTGCAATAAACTGTAAATGTAAACATAAATAATGTCAGAAATCCAGCACGACCACTTGCCGCCAATCAACGCCGGATCCATAGCCAAAAAGCTACAAGTGATAGCTTTTGAAAAAGCTCGTTTGACAATTAATATATGAAAAAGTCATTGTTTAAGGGACTCCGACCCTCAGGAAGGACAACTCTTTAATTCATAATTTAATTCAAAAAGTCTAAAAAGCTTGAAAGAAGAAGGTACGGTTTTAGCTTTTTTGCGCCCTAAAATTGTAATGACATCAAGAAGTTTTATAACTGGCTTAAATATTAGTTAAATAAATGACTCTGATAAATCAGGAAAAAATATGGTATGAAGGTTTACCATTCTGCAAATATGACGTCATTAATGTGAAGCATTTCTCTATTTTCAACAGAAAAGCCTCAAAATGGTCACGTTAATTTTTTGATATTTTGTGCAAAATTCAATAACAAACCACATATCTCAAGATTTTTGTCAGCGATGCCTGTGGACAATGTTATCTGAAAGAAAATTCCATTGAAAATTGGTGTCTTCTGCAACTTTTTAAGAAAATACGGGAAAATGCACATGTTTATGACGTCATAATTGGCATTTAAAAACACATGTGAGAAAAATGACTTGTATGACTTTTCTGCATTGAATTTCAATTATTTAAAAAGCATGAGTTTTCAACTTTTACACCAGTTTTATTATTTAGAAAATCATAGGGCAAAATTTGTATGGAAACAATACCTTCTTCTTTAAATATTTTCATGCAACAATTTTCATTATATGCCTCTCAATGTGCTTCAAGGTTCTTTAAAAAGCTCCATAAATAACTTCTAATCTTATATCATGTTAATAAACATTGGTATCTAAAAAAGCTTTTTCGGGATAAAAAAATTCTACTTTTAATTAAACCTTTCTGAGAAGTTCAAAGAACATTGAAGCACATTGAGAGGCATATAATGAAAATAGTTGCATGAAAAGATTTATTTTTCAAGCTTCATTTAAAGACTTTTTGAATTAAATTATAAATTAAAGAGTTGTCCTTCCTGACTGAGGGTCGGAGTCCCTTAAGGGGTCCCGACCCTCTGCTATCAAATTTCACTCAGAAAATATTTCTAATGTATATTTTCATGAACAACAATAACATTAGAGCCACATGGAAAATAGTTTGATGTAAGAAGCGCAGCTTATTTTTTCAGAAATGATTTTTTATTTCAGATCATGATATGAAGAAATTTCAACATAGAGAACAGAAACAGTAACAATTTATTATCATAACATTTAATTTGAAATATGAGGTGTACATGAAAACAATACTTAGTATAATACGTGTTAAAATCATGTCAGAAAACATCATGAAGCGATGCTTCCTAAGTCAGAAAATTACAATGTTGTATGTGGTTGTAAGAAAAAAATACATCTGTGAGGAGGAGTTATCTTTCTTCTAAATATTTCTTTATATGAAAAAAAAATGTCATACTTATAAAAATTCTGAATTAAGTACTCGAAATATTAAACCATTATTAAAATGGTCTTTTAAAAAATACAACTAGTACTTATTCTATTTAAAATGCTTTTGAAGTAGGATTTAAATGTTTTATTTTTAAATATAATAAAACAATTATTAAGAGATTGGCAAAAGATATGGATGATAATGTTTCCCTCATATAACGTTAAATTGACTACTCAGAAGTCTAAATTAGGAAACTCTGATTAAGAAAATTGTGAGTAGTATTCATATTTTGACTCTGAGAGTCATACTCTGACTGTCTCTGAGAGTTATCTGTCATTTTAGAGGGTCGGTACCCCTTAAAAGTGTATGCAGAAAAATATTGATCGATTGATTGTAAAATGGTGTACGTCCCATTAAACAGGTCGGAGAGAATACTCGAAATCGGGTATTATCCTTGAAATTGCGTGTAATACCCGATATTAGGGTATCGTTAAATCCGCGAAATCGGGTATTCCGTGCACCTTTCTATAAAAACTAAAGAATAAAGCAACGGCGCATTATGCAGTTACTGTTACTTGTACATCAGTATCTTGTGGATTTATTTTTATTAAACCTAATTTATATGGTTGTCAAATATGTTTAAAATCACACGACAAACACTGCTGGGGTAACAAAGAGGACACAATGGCGTTATTATTTTCAATATAATTTCTAAAAACAAATAACTACACCTCATTTGTCTTTATTTCCCATCAAAGTATTCGATATACTTAATTTTATAATTTGTGCACTATTCACAAAATGTGAAACTTTGAAGAAATTAAACGACTAAGGCTGTATTATGTATTTTTACTAAGAAATGTATGGCGTCCCTTTCACATGAAATATAAATTACTCATACAGTTAGAGAGTACAGTACAAGCGAGTTATAATTGTATATCTCTACCATAATAGAATACCAACGTTATTATAAAGAGGAAAATAAAATAAGATTTAATCGATACGAGATATGCTATTTTATCTTTATTTTGTGCATTTGTGTGAAAATTGAGAGCGAGAAGTCATGTGAACAGGATTTTCTTTTTTTGAGGGAGGGGGGGGGGTGTATAAATAAAAATTAAATTGTACATCTTTTCATGAGCTTATAATACATTGGAGTTTTAATTGCGCCTTGGAAACTCTTGTCTTACTTTTTGGGAATATAATTCCTCATCGGACATTAAAATTTCATCATAATTGTAGCCACTTCCTTTCTTTATTATACTATTTGATAGACAGGATAGATGTTACCTTCTGTTGTCTTTTTTACGCATTTTTTTTATATCGCTATCTTTTAAAAAACGTCATGATAATATGCTATACAACGCACTATCTGAATGGTTCTAAACAATATGTCAGATTTTTCTTTTAGCTATTTTATCATTGACACTTATTACTCATGGCAATAACTTTTCCTAATACTCATTAAAAAAAAATGTGTTAAAAAATAAACATGAATTTTAGTTACTTGTAGTATCATATTGTATTAGAAAATAACAGGTTGCTTTTTGTTTACCTATATAATTTTTATTTGATGAATAAATCTTCCCTACAATTAAAAATATCTAACCGAGTCTAACCGACCGTGACATTCAAAGACATATATAGCAAACAACTTTGCATTAACATTTAATTCAATGATTGCGAAAGGAGAGGTCTCCTGGATACATGCAGAACACAGTCGAGGTTGTTTGTCAGAAGGAGTCAAGAAGCTTTTAGCCCCCACCCCCGCTTTGAAGTCGCCAAGAAATGGTAAAATATTGATGGCTTAGCGAAATTAAACGATCAACAGTTACGTTCTCTCATAGGCTGTATTCCTGAAACTATCAATATCTCTCCTAAAATGTTGAAGACATATTCTGCAAATATGTATAAATGAGAAAAAAAAAAGATTTTAAAAGAAAATAAAGAAGTGTTTTTAGCCGAAATTTTAGACACTTTAATTTTATCATTACATTATTTATGCATTCATAAATAAATTTGATTTTATGCACAAGATGACTGTGAAAGTAATTAATGACACATAATTAGATACGATAGACAATCCCTTGTTCATACATGGCATATCTTGTGTGTGAAACGTGTTTCCGTATAATTTGATTTATTTACAAATTGTTCATGATTGTCGTGTTGATGTGGAATTATTATAAATTCCCGAATTCTGATATTTCACAATTCTGTTGTGTTGGGAATGAACATTAGGAAGATGCGTTTACTTTCAACATTATGAAAATATAAAGCAAATCGAACGCCTTTTTATGTGCAGATCATGAAATGTACTGAGCTCCACGGGTATTTGTTGTCCTGAGCGCATTAATTATCTTGACACCCAAATTCTTACTTGTCTAGTGATACCTTTAGAAAACATGTGTATCTAGATGAAAGTTAACTCGGCGACATGCGCCATCCCATTGTTTAAGTTTTATTAGGTGATTACACCTCCTATACCCGATTTCGCGGATTCAACGATACCCAAAAATCGGGTATTATACGCGATTTAATGGAAAATACCCGATTTCGAGTATTTTCTCCGACCAGATTTTTTTCACTCATAAAGAGACGTCACCATATACCGATGAAGCACTTTACTCGGCTGTGACCGGTCGGCAGGGGATGCACATTCCTCCATGGTACCTGATCCCACCTCTGGTATTTAAGAGATCCGTCTTTGCTTTGCTCCTTATTTGGTGTGTTCAAATCTTTTGAGCTTGAATACTGATCGTTATCTCAAAAATAAACATTCTCGTCCAGTTTTGATTTTATTTGAAGGGGGAGCTAATATTTTAAGTATTTAATATCTTTTAAGACTTTATACTGAACATCATTATTTAAAATTTTAAAATTAATAATTTCTTTGCGACTTATCAGAAGAATGGATGCGAATGGAAATACTTTCTGTATGTCAAATGCTTAGAGTACAAGTTAAATATTCATACCGGTATATAAGGATGTTATTTTAAAATTGAAGTAAAAAAATCTTAAACTTAAAATGAACTTTAATGGAAGTTACATGTATTACATCCAAGTTAAAAAATCTTAAACTTAAAATGAACTTAATTAACTTTGATGGAAGTTACATGTATAACATCCTTTTCAATAGACTGATAGAAATAAGTGAAAACAAGTACAAAATAATGATTCTGTGCGCGAAATGATTGTGTCATCTCTCTCGTAGATGACCAAGAGCTATTCCAATAGTTATGAAAACGCAGAAATTTATAACACCGAAACTGACATATGGGATATTGTAAAGAATATAACAGGTGCATCACCAACCTAGAAAAAGATCTGAAGGACGTAAATACATCAATGTTGCTTCAGTAAAATGATTCTTTCTTATTCAAGTAGTTAAAATCTAGTTTTAATTATGTACATATAACAAAGCAGCTTGCATAAAGTCTCAAAGTTTAGAATCGTGGAAAATCTAATCTCTATACTGCCAGATGCTTGTGGCGTTAGGCAACACAAAATCTTATACTCCTTTACAATTTGCAGACATTTGACTTTAAAATGCAGCATTCTCATATAATTTTGACCTTTATGATTAAAAATTAAATTGCAAAAATGTTAAATCGAATATACGTGTTTGGTATCGCTTGCTATTGGTAATTAATTGCTTTTTCAACCATCGATACACACCGCTTGTTATTGTATGTCATCTTTTGTATCAGTTTTAAGCATCTGACAGGTTCCCTTAATTTCAAATGTAGTGAAGGGCGCATTGTGTGTGTATGGACAACATAAGACTTGTTTTTCTAGACAATTAATTGTTAATTGAATTCCATATAAATGTAAACATTGAAGACGAGATAATTTTCATAAAAAATATTTTTATACTTACATATCTGCATTGCAGCAGTCAGGAAGATTGGACATTACAAATGTAGCTGCTACTAACTTCAGGAAAACTATCAAAGACGTTTATAAATTATAGTATATCACTATTTTAATGCTAAATAGTATTCTCTTTTTGTTTCAATTTCTACTTGTAGAAGATACACATGCATACCTGTATGAACTTTATACTGTGAAATCACTATTTTTTTGGGGGGGGGGGGGGGGGGGGGGGGGTAATTTTCGTTATTTCGAGGTATGGGTACATCCACGAATTCATGACCATCACGAAATGTAAAATTACAAATGCATTACTACTCAACACTTTTGTAACAACTAAATCAAATCCATTTTTCAATCCTCGAAAATTTGACCAAACAAACAAAAAGTGATTTTACAGTATCTGAGATGACATAGGAAAGCTTCAATTGTTTTAAAGAAACCAAAATTATCCTTACCCAATCTCATTTTGGCTGGCTCAGAGTTCTCTATTATCCTTATAAAGACAATTGATATGTGCCTTGGAGAAGAAAGCTAAATTTGCTTTTACATAAAATCACACGGGTTAGTTAAATTTTAAGATATATGAATAAAATAAAAATTTATTTCCTGAAATGTAGTGACTACTTAGGCAATAAGTGAGAGATAATAATAGTTTTCGACAGATAATTCATATTTAATTTTAAAACCACTCTGGAATGTTTTTTTTAATTTTAAAATATATAGGCATTTTTGAAAATTGTTTTCTTGTAGCTGTTGCTTCAAATGATATAGAAAAAGAATTTTGAACGAGCTGACAAAGGTATTAATCATCTCATAAATAGTCTATGTTTTTGCAATTTTTTGGTTTGCAGGCATGGCAAGGTATACTTACTCCTCCATGGCAACTAATCATACATTTGATGTTTTAAATGTCCGTGTTTGCTTGACTTACACCGGTTATAAGTATTGTCTTATTGGAATTTTAAACATGAACACTGTATGATTTTTTTTCAATTACATTCTTTTTCCAATAAAATGGTTGTATACCTTTTTAGAAAATTACACAGTGAAAGAGAGCTGTGATTTAAATTCTTGTATATAATGTTTAAATAAGTAATAAATTTCAAGAATGACGTTAATACTTCAAAACTGTAAGGGAAAAAAAAATAAAGTTTTGACCATTGGTAATTTTTGATGTACACATGTAATATCAATAACGATTCTATTTAGGAAATGAATTTGATATACATGTATACTGAAGTTATACTGGTATAACCTGTGTTTTGGCAATTGGGGCTTTATAAACAGCGATATGGTATATAAGAAAAGCGTAATTTTTTCAAACCTAGGTAATACCAATTTAAATTATGTAGTTTAACTCATTTCTTCTGTAAATTTTCATTATTCACTGTAAAAAAAGACATTTTTTCTACTTAAACTTTATTCAATTTGTACATATTTTAAATGTAACGACAAGCAGATTGATACATTGTTGACGTTAATCAATATGACGTAGGCAATCAAGGTTATATAAGAAATAGTCTATCTTTTTTTAAAAAACAAATTTAATGAAATAACACGTTAGAACCAATGAAAATAAAATTTTGGTTTGTTAAAAACGTCTCTTCCTTTTTGCTATCTTTTTCGTCGTTTTTTTAATAAAACATGTAAGATAGAAAAGGACCATATGAATACGTTTTTTGTTTATTCTGTCAATTTTCTCGACTCCAGAAATACAATAGCCCAAGTGTCTTCAATTTAAATACAAGTACTGCACTCAAAATATGAGGAAGAATTACTTTATTTGGAAAGTATAGTTTATGTATATTGGAAATTTGAAATGTTATTTCTCAAAAGTAATCAATTATTATAATTAATTCTGTCCGACAATAAGGAAGTCTTCTTCCAGCTCTTAATTTCTTTGTTGCATTTATATTTGATAACAATTAATAGAATAAATGTTTATCGATATTTAAAAAATAACTAATATCCAATCGATGCTGTATTGCATTTGCAAAGAAAAGCATAAATAAAAGTGTTTTAATGAATCTGGATATATGAAAGGGTAGGAAGAATATTTACGTATCACAAACACGTATGCATTGTATATTATTGTAAGTATTGACATAATTTTGTATTGTATAGTAGGAAAACGAAACACCCAGAGTAACTGAAAATTATATCATGAGAATAAATCCCCTTTTAATAGTCAATTTAAATCCAACCATTAGTCAAACAAACTGCACTACTGCATGATAACAGAAAAAAATTTTAGTTATCATGCACGGAGTAAATACATGTACACTAACAGTCCAGAAGTTCTACTGGCTTAATGTGTCTCCGGTTTCCGTTTCTCTCTTTATTTATAAATTAAACACTTTAAAAAATTCAATACAAAAGCTCATTTGTCAATGCTTGTTTCAGTTTTATGACGATTTGAATTAATTTTCCTGCTTACAAGGCCCAATTCCTTAAATGAATATACAGATTTTTTCAACTCCTTTCCTGTGTAACAATGTAATTCAAACCTCATTTCCAAAAAAAAGTTCTTCGCTGAGCAACATTATCACATGGGTAATAACTGCGTATAATTATGGAAACAGTGAATATAACAAACAGTTATCGAACTTATAAAAACATAAAAACAATTAAAAAAATGTAAAAAAAAAATGTAGACAGATTATAAAGACTTCCCTTGGAAATTCCAGAGATTGGATCAAGTGCCATAAAGGAGTAAGCATCTCATATTCATCGGCCAAACAATAGTTGAGGACCAGTATTCGCCCAGGTGTTTTAGTGGTTAGAGTGTCTGCTAATTTATAGGGGTTGTATAAAATGCTAATATTCGTACGTTTTTAGGTTTTTGACTTTTGAACAGTTTGTCAATTTTTTTTGAAATTCATATCTGATTAACACCACTTCTTTTATAAGCTATAGCGATTCACCTTCACAACAATAAAACTTTTTTAACGAGTCAAAATAAGAATTGGTAGAATAATATCTGGACCCTGCAATGTATCCCTGCTAAGAAGGATTGTGAAGAGATTAAGAAATCCAGTAGAAGAAGGTAGATTTAACACATCTTGGTTGACAGGAGTTTAAAAAGTATAAAAGATTGAAATGCGATTCTGGAGAAATTCTTTCTTAAAAAAGGAAACTGTTGTGAGTAGGATTTCTAGACATTGAACCCCATTATAGAACAAAGACAGCGATAGCAAGTTAGACAATACGTCTCCGGAACTGGAATTGGATTGGCCATGTACTGAGGAAGATAACACCAGAATATGTACTACAGCATTGACATGACATCCAGAAGGAAAGAGAAAAGTAGGGCTTCCAAAAACAACTTGGAGAAGGACCACGGCACAAGGCTACAGCTGGGATGGAATACCTGGTCGTCAGCGAGGGCAGCAGCCAAAGAGAGTTATAGTTAAACAGTTGGAGGCAGTGTATTTTAGCCTTGTGTCACGAAGAGGATAGGTGAGGTGAGGTAAGCAAAACCGATATTTATATAAGCCTTGTCTGTCGAAACCATCATTTATTAGAGAAAACCACACATATATAAATTTCTTAAAAGTTTAATGGCGAATAATGGCCATGGCAGCACTACAATTTTCGGGAAATTACATTTAGCTACTGGTTACAATCGTAACCAAGGTTACCGACCCAAATACATTGGGCGATTTTGGCAACCCAAATGGCAAATGGCAAATACATGTAAATGAAAATCATCATGAAATGGGCAAATACATTGGGCGATTTGACAACCCAAATGGCAAATGGCAAATACATGTAAATGAAAATCATCATGAAATAGGCAAATATAGAAATGAATATGAAATAGGCAAATATACAAATGAAGCTGTTAAGCAACCTACTGGCAAATAATACATTGCAAATGTTTCATCCAGTCTGACACAAATAAACAAATTGAAATTTCACACATATTGAAAATAATAATGTACATTTGTAGCGAGCCCTGGGAACAGATGCTCACTAAACATAACCCTATTTAAGTTCAGCTAAAGATTGCGCCAATGGACACTACCGTGTCCACCGCCACAATGGCGGTAGCTGAACGCTTATGATTAGCCCCTCCCCCTCCTTTTTAAAGAAAGGCAAAGCAAATAAATTAACATTGCATACCAAGTATGAGTATAAAACAATCACATTAGCTTCATCTATTTTGTGTCTATTTAAGTGTGCTTTACATTATTTAGTCAGTGACATAGAGTGCCATGGCCATTAAAGCCCACCCTTGACATTATAAAATTATGCAATGCTTTCCTCAAAGTTTCAACGAATAACTTAGACATTGGCTTGCTCTGACAAGTGCACCCCATCCTCTTAAAGTAAGTATGATCAACTAAAGTGAATACTGGGCAACAAATATAT
>NW_026937067.1:0-2500 GCF_032062105.1 Saccostrea cuccullata
TATATATTCTTAATGGAAGAATATAGGTAACGTACATTTCTTTCTTATCTCTACGATTGAAAATGTCTTTCATTCCGTAAACATATTTATAAAAGTTCCTCAAATTAGTCAAATTCATGTTACATTATCCAAGTAGGAGTAATTAATCCTTTGAAATTTCAAATTTAGCCCATCATTAAATAAAGGAGAACAAAACTATCAGGTGTATAATCTTTGTGTTTGCTTGTAATGTGGTTGAAATAGAATTAAGCGACAGGGACATTGCACAATAAAAAATATTTTATTATCACAAAGAAAATGTATTTATTGTTATGAAAAGAAATATATATGATACAAGGTTTAACTTATCAGAAAATTTTTACTTGAGAATCAAAACTATATTTTACACAGAGGGGATTCAGCATAATATTTGCCTCGGCGACAGTAACGTACATTTCAAATAGGCTACTATATTTGAATTTGGAACTCCTTAAATACCCTTTCAGATCGATAATTATATGAATTCTTATTCATTGTTATATGACTATTTATAATGTTGATTTAAAAATTACATCAGTGGTATGTCTTCTAAATGAAAATGAGGCGACTTTATTTGAGCCCTTATATTGAGAATGGGTGGTAGCATTTTGAAAAATTGTTTACAGACGGATGGACTACGGACGCATTACTATCGCATAAGCTCTTCTGGTCTCTGACCAGTAGAGCTAAAACGCCCGCCCCCCCAAACACACACACACAAACATGCAATCATCCAGGAATCGAACCCGGGCCTCTCACATGCTAAGAAAGAATCATACCCCTAGCTTGACTTTCAGTTTAGTAAAATGCAAAATGAAGGTCACATACACGTTTATACAACTTTCGACGTGGTCAAAATTTTACACAAAACACAGTGTTTACTTTAGCTTTTACCAAACTGTTATAAAAGATGTCATTAGAATATGAAATCCGCAGACAACCTGTATATTATGTAATTACATGTAACTCTAAATCTTTGAGCGTGATCAATGCCAACATAAGGAAAAGGGAAGATTATGCACAGTTCTGAAGGGGGGCTTTAAGAAGAGCAGTCGCAACCATAGGGAGCTATTGTATAAAATTTATTTGGTAAAACTCAGTTTTTAATCTACATAAAGATATCGTCTAAAAATGAAAGTTTTAAATACACATGCAGAATGTCTGAATTTACGGCATCTGGCCTTTGGCCCTCGGGCTGATATTGGAGTTTCGGGTAAAATCGATATTAGAATCATGGACTGAGGATATGTCACGATCTTGATCAGGGTCATTTTAGCAAGTTCGAAGTCACTGTTAGAAAGATTTGTGTCTGGCCCATATCTTTTATATGGATAAACTTGGTGAGTTCCAATTTTAAACTCTAAATCGATATTAGAATCATGGACTGAGGATATGTCACGATCTTGATTCAGGCCGGGTCATTTTAGCAAGTTCAAGGTCACTGTAAGAAATATTTGTGTCTGGCCCATATCTTTTAATATACAAATAAACTTGGTGAGTTCCAGTTTTAAAGGTAGCTTTGACCTGAGGGTGTATCATTTCCTTGACCCAAGGCCATATGTTCTTGTGCTTACAAGGCCTAGTTCAAGGTCACTGACAGAAAACGTTTGAAATTCTTGTCCAATTCATATTTTTCTAATGGATAAACTTGAATCTTGTACTTCACACAAATATTGTTTCTGACTGTAGGGCGTGCCATGGTCTTGACCCAATGTCAATTGGCAAGTTCAAGGTCACTCAAAGAAGAATTTCAGAATTTGTATCCAGTCCATTTCTTTTTTATGGATAAACTTATTTTATAAAACTTCTTGTTTAATCTTAATTATAAATTAAATGTAAATAAGTGTCAGAGGTTGAAAGGGGGGGGGGGGGGGGCTTAATTGGATAAATAGCAAACATGCAGAAAGATCTTGAAAAAAGAAGTGCTGATTCCCCCTTTTTATATGATTTTTCAACCATGCAAGCATACTGAAAATTTAAACTTTTAGTTGGATTTGTTAATCCATAACATTATCTATTAATCACTATATACCTCAGAACTAAATCTTATGTCTTTATATAATAACAATTAAAATGAATGGTTGAAATGTATACTTCTAAATTGTTTATTGTTTAAAATCATATATGTTGGATCAATCGATTTTAGATTACAATCTCTCTATCATGTTTTCGTTGGCTATGGCAACAAAAAAGTCTAACAATAATATGTCGATCATATGAACATGCACTTTCCAGGTTTTTGACATAATCTTTTATCATCGTTCTAATGAAATATATTTACACAACATTTGTGTTATAAAATATTTTAAGGGGAGACAGGGTACATCTGATCCCGCGTGTATATTTGTTAAGTTTTTTTACCTTTAGAAAGATGAAAGAGTTCTGCATGAAAACTGAGTCAAAACTGTCTTATGTAAACAAAATTTTTTCTATACCCGTTACCATGGCAATGTTCTTAGTTTGATTTTTGTTTAAAGACTTG
>NW_026937067.1:10000-17500 GCF_032062105.1 Saccostrea cuccullata
ATGCAAGTTTGGTTCAGGTAGGGCTTACAGTTACTTGGGAATGAAAATAATCTGAAGCAAGTCTGGTAATGTCCATCCCTAGATGCATCATCCATGCAAGTTTGGTTCAAGTAGGGCTTACAGTTTATTGGGAATACCCTGGTCACTAATCTGGAAAATGTAGGTCAGATCCAGCATCCGAAGCAAGTCTGGTAGTGTCCATCCCTAGATGCATCATCTATGCAAGTTAAGTTCAGGTAGGGCGTATAGTTACTTGGGAATGAAAATGTAGGTCAGATCCAGCATCTGAAGCAAGTCTGGTAGTGTCCATCCCTAGAAGCATCATCAATGCAAGTTTGGTTCGGGTAGGTCTTATAGTTCCTTGGGAATAAAAATGTAGGTCAGATCCAGCATCCGAAGCAAGTCTGGTAGTGTCCATCCCTAGATGCATCATCCATGCAAGTTTGGTCCAGGTAGGGCTATAGTTACTTGGGAATGGACCTGCTCCAAAACTTTAACCTGGCCACTCATCTGGAAAATGTAGGTCAGATCCAGCATCCGAAGCAAGTCTGGTAGTGTCGATCCTTAGATGCATCATCCATGCAAGTTTGGTCCTAGTAGGGCTTATAGTTACTTGGGAATGGACCTGCTCCAAAAACTTTAACCTGGTCACTCATCTGAAAAATGTAGGTCAGATCAAGCATCCGAAGCAAGTCTGGTAGTGTCGATCCTTAGATGCATCATCCATGCAAGTTTGGTACGGGTAGGGCGTATAGTTACTTGGGAATGGACATGATCCAAATACTTTAACCTGGTCACACATCTGGAAAATGTAGGTCAGATCCAGCATCCGAAGCAAGTCTGGTAGTGTCCATCCTTAGATGCATCATCCATGCAAGTTTGGTCCAGGTAGGGCTTATAGTTACTTGGGAATGGACGTGCTCCAAAAACTTTAACCTGGTCACTCATCTAGGAAATGTAGGTCAGATCCAGCATACGAAGCAAGTCTGGTAGTGTCGATCCTTAGATGCATCATCCATGCAAGTTTGGTTCAGGTAGGGCTTATAGTTACTTGGGAATGGACTTGCTCCTAAAACTTTAACCTGGGACGCTGACGCCAATACCGGGGGTATAGCATAAGCTCATCTCGACTTCGTCGAGGTGAGCTAAAAATGGTGTGGTTATGCAGCCTTCAATTTCTTACTTATTTAAATTAAGGCTATTTAACAAAACAGTAATGAGCTCTTTTGGTGTTGAATATGATTTGTTCTTCACCAGAAAAATATCAAGTTTGACCTCCCCTTCACCTTGGTCAATACTGATTTTTTTTCTGGTGAATAGCAAACCATTTTCAACACAAAAAGAGACCATAATTGCTTAGTATTTATCAGAAACAACTAAAATTATCAGCAACAACAGTAAATATCAGTATTTATCAGCGAGTATCAGTAATTATTAAACATTATTGGTAAATTTCGAGATTCTTGGCACTTTTTTTCATCAGGAAGTGAAGGATACTCTATGCGAAGTATGGCTGAAATTGGTCCAGTAGTTTTGGAGAAGAAGAAAATGTGAAAATTAGTTTACAAAAACGACAACGACCAAAATGACAACAGACAACGGACAAATTTTGATCAGAAAAACTCACTTAAGCCTTTAGCTCAAGCAAGCTAAAAATTGCAGCATTACTCTGTCAAAAATTGCTCGATCATACCCAAAACAGATTTGACCGTAAATCTATAAAGAAAATTTCATTTCAGTATTTGCAACTTAACAAAGAAAATGAACGGAAACTTTATGGACTGACAGACTGACCAACCTACTGACCAACAGGCAGGAGCAGTTAAGCAATATGCCCTTTCTTCTTCAGAGGGGGGCAAAAAAACCAATATCTTACCTGAGAGCCTTCTGGTGTCACTCCACGTACCAACTGAGTATCAATCTGACAGGCTCGATCATGAAACTTTCTTGTTTTGTCTCCTTTGTAATAGGAGTATATGTCTAACAACAAAAGATAAAGCATATAAGATAATGCAATTTATGAATAAGTAAATTTAGAAATATTTCTTATGAATTAGCATAAAATTTAATGATGCAATAGAATTCAACTTGATATCAAATACTTCAAGAATATCTTCAACCAGAAACTAAAACTCTTCAAACCTGACATTGAGAGACCCTAGGGCCTTAGAATTGTTCTGATAAATTGTCAGTCTTCATGAAAACTCACTAGCCCGATGCCCGAGCTGGGCTAGTAAAAATTAGTCTGGGCTAGTAAAAAATGTTTCAGAAGTAGCCTGACAGGCTAGTGAAAATTAAAGCAGGTACTTTCAGAATTTTTGCTTTTAAATTCTTAACCAATGAAAGGCAACATAGCAAAGATTAAACTTTTCTTAAATGCAAATTTAATACATTGATACCAAAAGTAGGGTATTCTCACTGGAAATACAATTGTGATATATGAAAGTAGGCCAGAGTTAAAGTTTTTTCATAAGTATGGAAATCTTCAAGGTCAAGGTCATTGGTACCTAATGAAAGGTCTTGCTACAAAAAATACATCTGTAAAGCATGGAAGCCCTAGCCGTAACAGTTCAGAAGTTATGGCCAAGGTTAAAAAATTTGAAAAAGTAGGTCAAACTCAAAGGTCAAGGTCAAAGGTCTTGCTATCAAATGAAAGGATTGCTTTTTAAAATTAGGTCAAACTCCAAGGTCAAGGTCAAAGGGTTAAAGTTCTTGGTATCCAACAAAGGGTCTTTTCACAAGGATTACATATTTGAAGTATGAAAGCCCTATCCCTTACCATTCAAAAGTTATAGTGTAGGATAAAGTTTTTTCACAAGTACGGAAATCTCCAAGGTTAAAGTCAAAAGGTCAAGGTTGTTGGTATCCAATGAAAGGTCTTTCAACAAAGAATGCATAAGTGAAGGATAAATGTCCCGGTATCTATTGTTTAAAAGATATGGCCAAAGTAAAAGTTTGGAATTTTTGTGTAAAAGTGGGTCAAACTCCAAGGTCAAGGTCAAAATGTCAAATTTGGTGGTATCCAAAGAAAGGTCTTGTCACAAAGAATATACAAGTGAAATATGAAAGTCATAGCTCCCCTAAATCAAAAGTTATGGGTAAGGTTCAATTTTATGCAGAGAAACTGACAGACAGACAGACACAGAGACAGCCAGACAGACAGAGAGACAGACAGACAGATGGACAGACACAACAAAAACTAAATATCCCAAAACTTCATTTACCGGGGCATAAAATGTTAAAACTTCTTGAAAATACGAAGTTACTCTTTGCCTTCGGTGTAAGCAGATTTTCAGATTTAAAGAATTTTCCTATATATTTCTATGTAAAACTTTCATCGGCCATTGTGGCCCCGCCCTACCCCCAGGGGTCGTAATTTGAATAAATCTAAATCTACACTACCTGAGGATGCTTCCATAAAAATATAATCATTCATGCCTTTGCTATTCTTGAGAAGAATATTTTTCAAGAAATTTCCTATATATTTCTATGCAAAACTTTGATTGGCCATTGTGGCCCCACCCTACCCCCAGTGGTCATGATTTGAATAAATCTAAATCTACACTACTTGAGCAGTCAGGGGCATAACTTAAATAAGTTATTTTCAAAAATAACTCAAATGAGTTATTTTTTTGTCTCAATGAGTTACTTCTCTTTGCTATGACCTACTTTCTCCTAACCTTAGTAACTCAAACACGTTATTTTTCCAAAATAGCCTCAATAAAATAATAACTTGTTTAAGTTATTTTGTGTCATTCCTCCCTAACTTCACACCCCGTGCACCAAAGGATTTTGCTCGTGCACCAAGACAAAAACAAATGTTTGACTAAATTTAAACCTTTCTCAATGCAGGAAAAGTGTCCAAAGTCTTGGGAAAAGTGGGGAATTTTTTTTATTTAATGATAAAAATTGGACATATACACCATGTGGATAAAACCACAAAATAAGGTGTAAATGCTGTTTATCTCCACCTCCTCACCAATTCTCCATTGAAGTCGGTGAACTCCATTTAGTATTACATAATGGAATCCCAAAATGCAATGCATATTGGCAGGAAACACAAAATTTCCAAGAAATCAATGTCCAAGTAGGATATAAAAATAACTTATTTAAGTTATTTTTAAAAATAAAATCGTGTGTGTAAAATAACTCATTTAAGTTATTTTTTTAATAACTTGTTTGAGTTATGCCCCTGACTGTTGAGGATGCTTCCATATAAATATGATCATTCATGCCTTTTCTATTCTTGTGAGGAAGATTTTTAAAGAATTTCCTATATATTTCTATGTAAAACTTTGATCGGCCATTGTGGCCCCGTCCTATCCCCGGGGGTCATGATTTGGACAAACTTGGATCTACACTACCTCAGGATGATTCCACATGAGTTTCAACTTTTCTGGCCCAGTGGTTCTTGAGAAGAAGATTTTTTAACAAGAGGCCCATGGGCCTTATAGGTCACCTGAGCATTATGCAACAACTTTCCAGTGGTTGAATTTGATTCATGTTTTTTAAGCCAGATGCAATGGCATTCACAATTTTGAAAGAGGCATGATTGATCATCATAACAATACACTTAGCAGTTGCTTAGTTTGTTTACTCAATACCCATAGGCAGGGTGGGGAACAAAAAACGCATTTCAACTAATCAGTAATTATATTCAGCAATAATCAGTAGTGCCCCTACAACACATGAACCCCTGACCCTTAGGCCTAGATCCACACATTGCACAAATTTTGTAAAGGCACCCTTGCTTTTCAAAAATATTTGATTAATACCAAGGAGCAGATTTCAAACAATTCATTCATTTTCAGTAAATAAGTACAACCCCCCCTTTAGTACCCCTGACCCTGGGGCTTTGAAATTCACAATTCTGCAAGATTAGGGCCCTTGCTCATCAAAACAAAACAGGTAGTTCATCTGCTTAATACCCAGGAGCAGAGAAGAAATTTTTCTCAGATTTAATGTATTTTCACTATATAATCAATAGAGCCCGCCCTAACACCAGAACCCCTGTCCTTATGGCTATAAAATTCACAATTCTGGAAGAGGCATTCTTGCTCATCATAACTATTACTTAGTTCATTTATTTAATTCCTAGGAGCAGAGAAGAAAATTTTCAAAGAATTCATGAATTTTCACTAATACATGTGATTTCCCGGTAAAGTCAAAACATCTTTCTTCACAGTTTTGGATACAAGTTGCAGTTTTCCACAATTATAGACATACTCATATGAATAGAGGTAATTAAGTATGTAAAAATGAATATGATTAACGTCGAAATTAATAAACATAATATGCATTTATACAGTAATCATGCATAAATACCAGTTCGAATTTCCTCGACATGTCACAACAAAGTATAAGACAGTTCATTAGAAATATCGCACATTGTATACAGGAAAACGCAATTAACATTTCACATTTATCACAGCATCATCCATGCAAGTTTGGTCCAGGTGGGGCTGATAAATACTTGGGAACGGACCTGCTCCTAAATATCTGCAAAGTTTGATGAAATTCTGTTCAGCGCTTTAAGAGGAGTTGCACTGACAGAAAAACAGGACTGACTGACTGACTGACTGAGGGACGGGTCAAAAACATTAATATACCTCACACAAATTGTTGCCTGGGGTATAATTAAGTTTTATGCTTCTAGTGACAGATATATTACCCAAAAACGGTGAAAATACCGGTATGCATTCTCTGACTACTTCTGGTTTGGCTGGAAGTGACGTCACTGGACATTTTTTGACAATCTCAATATATTTTACTTGACATTTTAAAAAACTTTGCTTCTTTTATGTATTACAAATAATCAATACATTTAAAGATATTAGGAAAAATCTTCTGGATCCACTTGATCCCTTATTTTAGGGGTCAGCCCTTTTTTCAAAACATCATTTGAAAGATAATGTAATTCTATACTTCTTTTGTTCTTTTATGTTTTAACAAAATATTTCTAGGTAAAAAGATATTGCAGAAAAGGTGTTAGAAAATTTTTAATTCATGATAGGACTATTTTCAGGCCATAGCGAGCATCGGTGTTTTGTACTTCCTGTAGTTACTATAGACACTGTACAAAATTCACTTCTCCAAAGGTTGCACTAGCATCACTGAAAATTTCATACTTCTGTGTTAAGTGCTTATTGAGAAAACTGCCGGACAAAGTGACCCTCTAAAAATCACTAAATTGCATTAAACTCTGAACCGGAAGTGACGTCATCAAAGTAAAAAAAAATGTATATCTAGATTTTTTTGTGTTCTATCAGACCTGAAAGTTTCATGAAAACCTACCAAGCCGTTCTCGAGAACTTGCATGCACAAAATCGGTAAGAAAAAAAACAATAATAACTAGAGCAAAGCTCGTTGCAAAACAACGAGTAGGTCTTCCATCCTGTTTGACCAAAAGTACTTTCAAAAAAAAAAAAAAGAAAATGAGATATGATGTCTCCAATGATTTAAATCCTCCAAATCTATATGGATTATAGCAAAAGTAAGCCATTTTGGCTACTTCCGGTTCAACAGGAAGTGAAATTGATGGACAGAAAATTAAGTTTCATGCTTCCAGTGACAGATATTACTCAAAAGGCCCAGATAATAATGGGCTTAGAATCATCACACTTTGTCAGTTGATTATCCTGGGCTCTCAGAGTGTTTTAACCAAAATCTAGGTCATTATGACCTACTTTTGCAATTTCAAGGCTTTCTTTATATGTACAGGATACTTATAGGCTTCAGATAGAAGTGATAGATTGTTTACAGTTTATCAGAAGAGTGATTCAAAGCCCTTGGGCCTCTTGTTTTATGACCTCACCCCTTATTTGTCCTTTCCAGAGTATCTCCCCTTGTTAGGGGACTTGGTCCTTCATTTTAAGAATAAACTCCCATTCATCCCGGAATACTTTGTGCCAGCTTTGGTTAAAATTGGTCCTTTGGTTCTTGAGAAGAAATTAACAATGTGAAAAGGTTCAGATGGATGGAGTGATGGATATGACAAATAGTTGGACAGACGGGCAATGGGTGATGAGAAAGCTCACTTGGTCTTTCAGCTTAGGTGAGCCCAAAAAGACCATTTGAGCCTTTTGTTTAGGTGAGCCAAAGAAGCTTACTGACAGATCCACATATAGACAGACAATTGAATGTCATACCATTATATGATATAGTCTTAATTATGTATAAAAACCTAAGGTAGCCTTGCATAAAGTTGACAAATAAAAACTTTTTATTGTACTTACATGTTTTTGTTTCCACTTCATAATTATTGATTTGAGAATCACTAATTGTATCTTTTACTCTTTGAGTAACTTTTCCAAACAGCAAACCTTCCTAAACAATATAAGAAAGCAACCATGATAGGACATCACTACTAAGCCAATACATTTTTGGATATTTTGATGAAAAAATAAAGACAACTAGAAACGATCTCGTTGCAAGCAACGAGTAGGTCTTCCGTCCGATTTCTGATAGAATAAGACCTGTGTTGGGATAATTTCATTGATA